>NC_016090.4:26124545-26184971 GCF_000004515.6 Glycine max | reverse complement strand
GACGTGTAGTCCTCTCAAGGCGAGGACGTGTAGTCCCCTCAAGGTGAGGACGTGGAGTCCTCTGAAGGCGAGGATGTGTAGTCCTCTAAAGGTGAGGGCGTGTAGCCCTACGTTGGCGAGGACGTGTAGTCCTCTCAAGGCGAGGACGTGTAGTCCTCTCAACGGTGAGGGTAACTAGTACCCAAGGTGAGGGCGTGTAGCCCTCTCAAGGCGAGGACATGTAGTCCTCTGGAGGTGAGGGCGTGCAGCCCTCTGATGGTGAGGACGTGTAGTCCTCTCAAGGCGAGGACATGTAGTCCTCTCAACGGTGAGGGTAACTAGTACCCAAGGTGAGGGCGTGTAGCCCTCTCAAGGCGAGGACATGTAGCCCTCTGAAGGTGAGGACATGTAGTCCTCTGTTGGCGAGGATGTGTAGTCCTCTAAAAGCGAGGACGTGTAGTCCTCTCAACGGTGAGGGTAACTAGTACCCCAGGTGAGGGCGGGTAGCCCTCTCAAGGCGAGGACGTGCAATCCTCTGGAGGTGAGGGCGTGCAGCCCTCTGATGGTGAGGACATGTAGTCCTCTCAAGGCGAGGACGTATAGTCCTCTCAAGGCGAGGACGTGTAGTCCTCTCAAGGTGAGGACGTGGAGTCCTCTGAAGGCGAGGATGTGTAGTCCTCTAAAGGTGAGGGCGTGTAGCCCTACGTTGGCGAGGACGTGTAGTCCTCTCAAGGTGAGGGCGTGCAGCCCTCTGTTGGCGAGGACGTGTAGTCCTCTAAAGGTGAGGGCGTGTAGCCCTACGAAGGCGAGGACGTGTAGTCCTCTCAAGGTGAGGGTGTGCAGCCCTCTGTTGGCGAGGACGTGTAGTCCTCTAAAGGTGAGGGCGCGTAGCCCTACGAAGGTGAGGACATGCAGTCCTCTGATGGCGAGGGCGTGTAGCCCTCTGAAGGTAAGGACATGCAGTCCTCTGAAAGTGAGGACACACAGTCCTCTTAAGGTGAGGGCGTGTAGCCCTTTGTTGGCAAGGAGTGTAGTCCTCTGAAGACCAGGGTACTAGTACCCGAGGGTCCATCCTTATGAGAAAGCAAGAGATCGACTCATCGAGAGAGCCGGTCATCCCAAATCCACAAGATTTGGACATTAGATGTAGGAAATCTATGCAGTTAACATGATTTTTAGAGATGCAGATGCATGCAACCTTTGTCGTGAAATTTGGTAAATGCGGACTTCATATGAAACAATGCAATGTAATGGAAAGTTGTACAATGTTCATGACATTCTTTCCCTATTTTGTGATTTTGATTTTGATTTGATTTTTTTGGAAAACATAGATTGACTGTCCTTTTGAAAGAGGTGATAATTCATGCGACCTTGTCCTATCTTTTTGCAAATCTCTCTGGGAACTCCCTCAGAGTGTATGTTCTGTTTGATTTAGTCACTTGACCGTTTTGGAGTGACGGGAATGGAGTCGTTTGATAATTAATCAATCTATTGAAATTCCAGGGCTTGTCTCCCCCTTTTTTTCTTGTTTAAAAACATCGACGGGTGTGAACTTTTGATCGGCCCCTATGTTCACTTGTGGCTCATGCACGATGCCCCTCATTGCCCCAGTGTAAGGCTTTGAGGTACCAATCGTTGCCTTTCGTCATGACCTTGTAGGAGGGAACCTATTGGGTGAGAACTTCTAATCTGTCCCTAGGTTCGCTTGAGGTTTTTGCATGGTGCCTTTTGTTGCCCCAGTGTAGGGCTTAGAGGTACCAAGTGTTGTCTTGTTTTCACGACCTCGTAGTGAGGAAGAATGAAAGAAGCAGTTGATTCTTGCAAAAAGAATTTTCCAAGGACGAGAAATAGTTGAAGGATTTTTTTTTTTTAGTTGATGGATTAAGTCAAATGACTCCTATGTAGAAGCAAGATGTTTTGATGTTTTGATGATGCCAAAGGATCAAGTGCTTCTAAGTTTTATTCAAGACAAGAATCCAAGAAAGTCAAGATATATGATCAAGTTTGATCTCTTAGAATCTTTAGGAAGAAGTTTCCAAATTGAAACAAACAAAAGGTTTGACCAAAGAATTCTATCATTTCAAATTGAGATTTGCTCACTGGTAATCGATTACCAGTAGTTGAAAATGTTTTAATACAAATTTTTAAAACCTGTAATCGATTACATAAGTCTTGTAATTGATTACCAGAGGGGATTTTCAGAAAATAATTTCCAAGAGACATATCTATTCAAATGTTTTATGAACGGCCATTCAAATGTTTTAAAGAGAGTTTTCATTGCCCAAACAGTTTTATCCTCTCGAAAGATCAAGAGTTTTTCTGAACTGAAATGTCTTATTCTCTCAAAAAGATTCCTTGGTCAACCACTTGCTTATTCAATAAGGAATTTTTGATTGATCTTCATTTTACAATCTACCTCTTTTACGAGAGACCTCTTATTCTCTTCTTCTTATTTCTGAAAAGGGATTAAGAGACCGTGGGTCTCTTGTTGTAGAGGATTCCTGAACACAAGGGAAGGGTTATCCCTGTGTGCATTGTTAATCCGAAAAAAGAGATTGATAGTTCAATTGGGGAATAGTCTTTGCATCTTAATTCAACCCCCCTTTTTCTTAAGGTATCTGAGGCCATTTGTCCAACATCCTATTCTTGATAACTCACTTCTCTCTAAAAAGACAAAATGAGGTCACATGAACGTCTATATTTTTACTTGAAAACACAGTCAATCAAATGCCTTTTTATTTTTTTATTTTGAAACTTATTTTTTATTTTGAAACTTATTTGTTTTGAACTTTGCTCGTTGTTTTACGGCACCCCCACCAACGTGCAAGATGAGTAATCTCTGATTGAACGGTCTTGGAAATCAACACTCAGGAGCGCAGGTTGCTTGAGCAAACAGACCAATGGCTTACACCTACATTCCGGTGAAAGTTGAATAAGCAAACATGCGTTTGTGAGGGGATGAGGGACAAAGATATCAACTTTATCCATTTCATTTAACATTGTAGCTATGGTTTACAATAATGGCATAAACTTGGAAACCCTGATGAGTCATTAGGGACACCTAACAACAGCTTTCAAAATTGCCCCATGTGTGGCATCTCTTGTCAATGTCAGGATTTACACGCAATTCTCCTCAAATTTCAGCCAGCCCGTATCAATTAGACTTCACACTTTATGCTTCGAGGTCATACAATGCTCAATGGAATGCCCCAGGGCTTCTCCGTGACAAGCACATGTTGCGTTCGAGTCGTATTCTCGGAGAAATGGAGGTTGATGAACCTTGGCTAGGGTTATGGCTACCATTGAATTATCAAGTAGATATGGGATCAAGTTTAGCATATGACAACGGAATTTGGGGTGAACCCTACAGGCTTTTTGCTGCAAAATTCCTTTTTGTTGGTGTTTTTTTTGGTTTGTGCTAAAGGTGGTGTTCGTCATTGGAAGTGCGGTAGACAGACTTTGTGGTTGATTTAGGGATTGCCTTTGTGGATAACTGGGTGGTGGGTAAGGAGGAGGTTTGTTATTGGCTGAGTAATGACATTGTTGGGTTGGTGGGAAACTTGGCCGTATAGGAATGGCAGTCACAGCATGGGTTTCTCCCTCATCCTCACCCTCTTTATTTGCCCCAGTTTTCTCAGTCGTCCTAGTAGGATGATCAAATTTGCCTCTTTTCGGACCCACATTGATCCTTTCACTGGCGAAGACCAAATCTGCAAAGCTTTGAGGGTGCGCAGCCCACCATCTTTTCATAGTAGAGTACCGATAATGTGTCTACCATCACGATTATCGTCTCCCTTTCCATTATTGGGGGTACCACCTGGGCCGCCAGATCCCTCCACCTTTTGGGCGTGTTCTTTGAATGATCCGTCCCCCTTTTTGCACACTTTTTGTAGTTGCATCCTATCCGGAGCCATATCAGAATTGTACTGATACTGCTTAATGAAGGCAACCATTAGGTCCTTCCAAGAATGGACTCAAGAAGGTTCCTAAGTTAGTATACCAGGCGACAGTTGTCCTAGTAAGACTTTCTCAGGAAAAATGTATCAGCAGTTTCTCATCTTTTGCGTATGCCCCCATCTTCCGACAGTACATCTTTAGAAGGTTCTTGGAGCGAGTAGTCCCCTTGTACTTGCCAAAGTCCGGCACCTTGAACTTGGGAATGACCATGTTTGGGTATTAGGAACAACTCTTCTAGGTTAGCAAAGGCATAATCTTCACCTCCTTCAATGGCCCTGAGCCTTTCCTCTAGATGATCCAACTTTCCCATTCCTGCCATAGTCATAAGGGTTTTTAAACGCTGTGGAATGCAAGAGGTGCAGTTGTGGGTGATACTGAGGGCCCTCCAAAGGGTTTTGTAGGGGTATACCACCAACTGCTTGCCCTTCAGTGGTATATCCGAGCCAAGGCTCGAAGTCGGCTAGATTGTGATAGGGAATTTCATGGGTCTCTTCCACAGTTTAAGAGACATGTGCATGATCAGTTTGGGGTTGCTGGCTTTCAATGGGTATAGGAGTGGAGTTATTGACATTCTTATTGGGAGTGTACGCCATATTGGGTGGCGTATAGTTGAGAGGCAAGCCATATGACGGGAAGGCGTGCTCGTTTTGAATTTGCACATCATGGGGGCCGCCCGTACTTCCTAAATCTTTTGCCTACCATATTTGAGGTTGGATGATTCATTTGCTTGAGGCCAGATGGGAGCATTGGGTTCACCTTAGCGACAGCGCTTAATAGTGGCCATTTATCATTGGCTTCCATTATCTTCTTCATGCTCATCATGGCCTTTATCATTGTGGCCATTTGCTCTTTTATGGCCTCCATTTTTGGCATTCATCTTCTCTTGCACCTTCTCTGCTTCACCCATTACTCTAGCTCTAGCACGAGTTCGGTAAGGGCGCCGTAAAGCGTTTCCTTTTCTTTTTGATAAGTTCATTTTATTTTATTTTATTTTTCAAGGAAAGAATGCAATGAGCAATGCAACTAATGAAAAGCATGGATGCATGCGAATGATGTACAGTCGAAGTATTGCGAATTTTTATGCAGGATATGGGGTTGAATCAATTTAGATTTTCAACATGGTCCATGACATTTTTGTCAAGGTGAAACTGGAAGTAACAAGGACATCAATAATCCTAAATATGTTTGGCAGTAGACGAAGCAGTGATGTGACTCGATTCATCTTTTGCCCCAATTTTGCAGGATGGTTACTTCCATATTTCAACTTGACTTGATGAACCTTTTTTGTAAAAGCTTGAGCTTGGTTCAACCCCGTAATCCAAGGAATGGAAATTCTGATCGCCAATACTTCAACAACATCTCATAGGGATGAATGAATCGGGCATACTTTAAGCTTATGCACGGAAAATGTAATTATGAAATTGAGATGCCCGAAGAAACACCATTTCCTAGTTAACCATGCATTAGGTACCATGTTCAATTATTTTGTTTTTAAGTGAAACGGGTTTATGATCCCAACATGGTTGGCTCCTAACACATGAAACTAAGAATGTAGTGTGAAGTTTCACGCTTCCCCCTTCTTTGTTTTTGTTTTGTAGAGGAAAACGCAAGGATGAGCAAACATGAAAACAAATGGTATGCAATTTTGCAGATCAAAAAGTTTGTTGAACGCATATGCATGATGATGCCATGACTCATGCAAAATGTGAGGCTGGAATATGATAACGGACAAATGCAGGATATGTCCATTATGATGTTATGAAGAGATGCTTATGCGATGCATGATATGAATGCATTTTACGGACACGAGAGCCCGGAAAATTATCTCTTCTTACTCGCGCATTTGGGGGCGCAGTGCCCCATGTGTACAATTAAGAAGGTGATATGGACCTTCCGGCTTCCCGTGACAAAGGACGAGACCAACATACAATGCATGCTAGAGATAAAATGTAGGAGTGATTTGATTTGCACAAGCTTTTTGGAGTAGAAACATGGGACCAACTCATTTTATTTCAAAAAAAAAGGAAGTCGTATCTAGTCAAGGTCTGAGAGACCATACAAGTTTCCTAACGATTTCTAATTATGTGGGCCATTAAGTCTATCATATGCTGACAATAGCCGAGAAGCCCATGAATCTCTTCGGGGGTGGAGTAGGTGTCTGCCATTGCCTTGGCCTTGGCTAACAAGCGGGGAAGTTCTTGACTCCCGTTCAAGGTAAGAGCAAACCGGTCCATCCACATGGTTGCCTCTTGGTGTAAAGAGTCGATCACCCTTCCTCTAGCCTCTTTTTCCGCATATACTTGAGCATACTCATCCGCGATTCTATGCTCGTGGGCCATGGCTAGACCTAACTCTTCTTGGTACTTGGCGATGATAGCTAGCATGTTGGTCTCCGTCTCGCATAAATGCTGAGACAAGCTTCTTTTGGACCTTGAACAAGCAATTAACTCCTCTTTCAGAACCATGCTATGTGCTCGCGACTGGTCTCTTTCTTCCCTTCGCAACTTGAGTTCACTATTGCTACCCCATAGAGCTCCGCGAAATTTGTTCCGGCCATACTCTTCCTTGCGAGCCCTCTTGGTCTCTTGTTCAAGGGCTCTTGCAGTAATTGCATTCTCTTCCCGTAACCCGGCACACTCCTTCCGAACGTGTGTAGCGGCCAACTTGAACTTCTCCTTGGCAAGTTTTGCCTTTCCTAACTCTCTTTTGAGAGTTTGGACTTCTTCGTCCTCTTCCGGTGCTTCAAAACTCTCTTCGCTGACGACTTTTAACTTGGCGAGCCAATCTAAACCTCGTATATGAACTTTCATCCATTCGTGGTACCCACCAATGATGCCATTACGAATGCCTCTAAGCTCTTGATCTTTCCTTAACGGGGTTTCCCATGCCTTATGGATTCTTTGTATAGTCTTGGAACTTTGTGCGCCGAGATCCCTCACAAGGAAAGGAGACATGCTTTCTTCCGTCGGTGCTCCCCTCATGGGGTACCCTAGTTGTCTTATAGCGAGCGCGGGATTGTAGTTAATACAACCCCTCGTTCCTACCAGCGAAATGTTTGGGTATCCTCCACATGAGAAAAGGACTCCTTCTTTTCCTTCCTTCCATCGGGGGAACCAACTGATTGTTCTACCTCCTATCCCGGCCAAGAGCTGGTCCCAATCTATTCTCCTCTTTTCAGTGCACGAGCGATGGCTCAGGTGCGGACATGGATGTCTTGTGTCTGGTCGGAACAAGTGCGAAACCAACCAAACACAGAGGGCGGGTAAGCAACAGATGATCCGTGCGCTACTCTTTTCGCACCTTCGGTCAAATGTGTCAAACAGATCTGCCAAGACAGCTACCACCGGACTTTCCTTGCTATGGTGGTAGGCAAGGAAAGCGTCGATTGCTGCTAGGTCTACCAAACCATCCACATTTGGAAAGAGGACAACCCCGAAAATTAGCAAAGCTAACACATCCATAAACGGGACCCAGTCTCCTTGATTGGCCATACCCCTTGCCTTGTCTTCTAGGTACTTCCGTGGTAGGCCCGCTATGCCGTTCCGAGTCTGTTTTATGCGGTCCAAACCTCTTGCTGAATCCTTGACCACAGTTGCAATTCTACTCAAAGAGGAGAGACACCCGGAGGAAAGATATGGTTTTCTTCCCCCGAGAGGACATCCTAGAATTTCCTCAAATTCTTCAATGGTTGGTACTAATTGGAAGTCTCCGAATGTGAAGCACCTCAAAGGCTAGTCGTAGTATTGGGTAAGTGATGCAACGGCTTCTATGGACACCTCTGCTATGGTCAACTCTAAGATCTTTCCGTAAGTCTTGCGGAAGGCTTGCATTTGGAGGGGTTCCATCAACCGCCCTAATTCCTTGATGCTGGTGGTATCTAGGCTTTTGACCTTGACTTGGTAGAACCTCTTGCCGGTTTGATTTGTTCCCATGCTTACTAAAGTGAGACAAAAGCTGGTGCAAATCAAAACTCCGATATCTCATGGGTGGGATGGATGCATGCATGATGGAATGCATATGACACAGATGCAATCTAGGAATGCGGGGGTCCGGGGAATTTGTCCCCTTCTTAGATACGACGTCTAGGGGTAGCGAAATGCCCCAACGCACGTTTTTAAGAAGGCGACACGGACCCTCCGTTGGTTTGTTTACAGTAGGGATCAAGACAGAACCCATATGCAATGCCTATGGAAACGACACAATGCGGGAATGTGCACAGTATGACAATATTTACCGAACATAAGCAAAAGGGTATATGATACTCATGCATGGCAGCGTGAAAAATGGCACGCAGCGTGTTTGCTTCGTGCCCCTATTTAAGGGATCTATAAGGGAGAGAACTAACTAGGCTTTTAGCAATAATCCCCAAGGTAGTTATATCTCTCTTGATGGTTTCTAGAGGTATCATCCCCTTTGAAGAACATATTGTAGCAGTAGGGACTACTAGCAACAATAGGTTTTCAAAGAGAAAAGCTCTAGATGAGGGTTCACTGTAATCAAGCAAGTCGGAGACCTAGCATGATCACAGATTCACCTCCACTCCTTATGTTCCCACGAACCCGGGTATAGGGCCCTTTTTTCACTCACAGTGTGTGCAAATAGTGTTGGTGTTTGTGTGCATCAAATGAATAAATATTTACCTCATGCATACATTTTAAAACGCACTAGAAGCAACAAAGAGTTTATATACACAAGAACATAATGTAGGGAAACCAACAAAGGAGTAAGTCATGGTAAAGCATTTGCACAAGATTAAATGGCCTAACTCTCTAAAAAAAAGTCCCCAGTGGAGTCGCCAACTGTCGCAACCTACCCTTCGGCGGGAGGGCGACGCGTGACTCGCGGGATGCGTGTTCCACGAAAGGAATACGCGCGGAGTCGCCACCAACGTTTATTTGAGGAAAACGTCGGAAAAACCGGAAAAGACGCGATCTACGAACTTTTAAGTGAAAGGTTCGGGAGTTGTATTTACGCGCGGGGAAGGTATTAGCACCCCACACGTCCGTCACAAGGGACGGCAGCCTTTAATCGAATGTGCAAACATGACTTTGATTTTTATGTTCCCTTTTATGTTCTTATATCCTTTATACCCTTTTTATATTTTTCCTTTTTTGTGGTCGACAAGGGTGTTTCCCTTTGCTCCTACGTATTCCTCAATTTGGGATGAGAAAATCAGACCTACGTAGTTCTTTCGGAACAAAGTGTTTTGTTAAGTTGTTTTTGTCTTTTTTGCAAAATATGTTTTTATTGAACAAAAGGTCATTTAAGGTGTTGAACCATTAAACGGTCTTTTGATTTTGAAAGGGGAGAAACGTTAAGGCGTTGGACCATTAACGATCTCTTGGGGTGGTCGACAAAAGCGGGGCTTTTGCTCCTACGTATCCTTAATGAGGAACTCAGACCTACGTAGTTCTTTCTTATCAAGCGATTCTTTACTTAAGTGGTGATCATTTTAAGGCGTTGGACCTTAAAAATGATCCATTTTTCTTAGTGAGAAATTGAAACGACAAACTTCAAAAGCCTATTTTTATGGACGAGCTTGACTAGGCGAATTGATTTTAGCCTTTAGTTTCACTTTAGTTATTAATCAATTCGATTAAGAATGAGAAATCCCAAAGAGAAAACGTCCGATTGATTTTCCGCTTTATTTTACTAAAAGATGTCTTTTTGATTATTATCTTATTTTTTACCTCTTTTTGATTTCCAACGTGGTTACGGCACGACCGAACGGTCGGAATTTATTTTAACCGAAGTTAATGGATAATACAATTCAAACATTCGGTGGAAATTTATTTTATTTTTAAGTTAAGCGAGAAATGACTTAAGTAAAATGGCTTAAGCACGTCAACAGGGGGTATAAAAAGTAAACAAAACGAGAATAAAAATGCACGAAACACAATGTGGACCACTATGGGTACATAGAATGAATCGAAAAGCTTGGTTCGAGGTACTTACCCGTTGAAGATCGAAGAACGATGAAGAACGAATGAAGAACGTCGAAGAACGGTTGAAAGCTTTGCGAGATTCCTCACGGAAAACGTTACGGAAACGTTTCGGAGGCGCCTCAGCTTAGATTTTCTTCACGGAAACAATTTTTCCAAGCAAATTCGAAAGAGAGAGAAGTGCCTAAGGGGCTGACCCCTTCCTTCTTGCCTTCCTCCCCTATTTATAGCAAAATAGGGGAGGTGGTTGCCGCCCAGCTCGCCCAGGCGAGCAGGGTTGCTTCCTCCAGAAGCAACCGCCTTCTGGAGGAATCTTCTGGAGGGCCCAAATGGGCCTGGGTGCTATTTGCACCCCCATTTTTACTAAGTACACCCCCCTCTGCTATTTTTTGGTGATTCTTTTTTCGTAAAGTTACGGAAACTTACGAATTTCGTAACGATACTTGTTTTCTTTCCGTAATGTTACGGAACCTTGCGGATTACATAATCATCCCCTTTTTGACTTACGGAATGTTACGGAACCTCACTTAGTTATGCAACGATGCTTCCATTTGATTTCCGGTGTGTCACGGAAACTTACGGATTGTGCATCAATATTTTTTTGGTTTTTCGGCATGTCCTGGAATTTCACAAATTGCCTAATGATGGGTGCCAAGCACCTCACGAGGACCAAAGAATGGTCGCACGTCATCGAGCAAAGGTCCCCGGACGAAATTAGGGTATGACAGGGACCACCACGGGTACATAGAATGAATTGAAAAGCTTGATTAGCGGTACTTACCGGTTGAAGACCGAAGAACAACGAAGAACGAACGATGAATGTCGAAGAACGGTTGAAAATCTTCGCGTAATTATCCACGGAAACGTTACGGAAACGTTGTGGAAGCGCCTCGACTTGGATTTTCTTCCCGGAAACAATTTTCCTCAGCAATTTCAAGTGAATAAGAAGTGCCAAGAAGGCTAAACCCCTTTCCTCTTAACTCCTCCCCCTATTTATAGCAAAATAGGGGAGGAGCTTGCCACCTAGCTCGCCCAGGCAAGCTCAGCTCGCCCAGGCGAGCCAGGTTGCTTCCTCCAGAAGCAACTGCCTTCTGGAGGAAGAATCTGGAAGGCCCAAGTGGGTCTGGTTGCTATTTGCATCCCTTTTTTACTAAATACACCCCGTTTGCTTTTTTTGGTGATTCCTTTTCTTTAACGTTATGAAACTTTACGAATTTCGTAATGATACTTATTTTCTTTCCGTAAGGTTACGGAATCTTATGGATCATGTAATTACTCTTTTTTAGCTTTTGAAAAAGTTACGGAAACTCACGGATTGCGTAACAATACTTCCTTTTGGTTTCCGTCACATTACGGAATTCCACAGATTGCGTAACCACGCTTCCTTTTGATTTCCGGCACGTCTCGGGACTTCACATATTGTGCAATAAAGGGCGCCAAGTACCTCGAAGCGGTCAATTAAAGGTTGCATGCCATCAAGCAATAGTCCCCGGACGAAATTAGGGTATGACAGTTGCCCCTCTTTACTTACCTTTTAACGGAGATAAGAGGAAAGCAAAGATAAAACACTGATTTCGTCTGTCTTCGCCCTTTCCGTGATTAGTCTGTGATGACTCCCGTCTCTCCATCTCCTTTTTTTCTGCACAACACAAAACAAAACACAAACAACAAAAACACCAATAACATAATTTACATATATACACATGTTTGGTGAAGGAAACGATCGGGAAAATAACAAAAACCACATTTCCCAGTCACTGGAGGCTCCGCACTTCATGGTGGAGGACGCATGAACCGCGCTAGGCAATCAATTCATGGGTCCCCGAACAAGATGGAGAATGGAGGATAGGCGAACAGCACTAGGCAATCAATTCGCAGGGCTCCAAACTCGATGGTGGAGGATGCATGAATGACAATCAATTCATGGGGCTCCGAATAAGATTGGAGGGTGGAAGATAGGCGAACAGCGCTAGGCGATCAATTCGCAGGGCTCCAGACTCGTTGGTGGAGGATGCATGAATGACAATCAATTCATGGGGCTCCGAATAAAAGTGGAGAATGAAGGATAGGCGAACAGCGCTAGGCAATCAATTCGCGGGGCTCCAGACTCGTTGGTGGAGGATGCATGAATGACAATCAATTCATGGGTCTCCGAATAAAAGTGGAGAATGGAGGATAGGCGAACAGCGCCAGGCAATCAATTCGCGGGGCTCCAGACTCGTTGGTGGAGGATGCATGAATGACAATCAATACATGGGGCTTCGAATAAAAGTGGAGAATGGAGGATAGGCGAACAACGCTAGGTAATCAATTCGTCGGGCTCCAGACTCGTTGGTGGAGGATGCATGAATGACAATCAATTCATGGGGCTCCGAATAAAAGTGGAGAATGGAGGATATGCGAAAAGTGCTAGGCAATCAATTCGCGGGGCTCCAGACTTGTTGGTGGAGGATGCATGAATGACAATCATTTCATGGGGCTCCGAATAAAAGTAGAGAATGGAGGATAGGCGAATAGCGCCAGACAATCAATTCGCGGGGCTCCAGACTCGTTGGTGGTGGATGCATGAATGACAATAAATTCATGGGGCTCCAAATAAAAGTGGAGAATGGAGGATAGGTGAACAGCGCTAGGCAATCAATTCGCGGGGCTCCAGACTCGTTTGTAGAGGACACATGAATAGCGCTAGGCAATCAATTCATGGGTCTCCGAACAAGATTTGTTGGCAGGACCGAATGGTCCACCGATTTTTTTTTGTTAACCTCAAAAGGCATACATGATTTTTGCAAAGAAAAATAAATCATTCGTGAGAGCACCATATCTTAGAGAAACAATATACCCGTGCCAAAGGTAATTTTCCTTGTAACCGAAAATCAAGGGCAGGATGTCAACATTTAGCTTTTAAATGAACATTCAGGGGAAACATCGGGTCAAACTGAAACTGGGAATAAATCACTCATAGTGTATAAAAAAACTCACACAGGCAAGTGTTTTACCCTAATCCCAAACCATAACTACACCATGACTTTATTTTGCACGCGATTTCCTATCAAACCAAAAGATCACACGCATGATCACGGATCAATAGGATTTTCACGAGGGTAGTGTTTTTGGAGAGGAAGTTGGGTGTTTCGGTCTTTTCCTCTTTGTTTATGTGGAGTAGGATATCGCTAGTCGAGAATGACTTTGAATGGAAATCCCAAAGAAAGAACCACCAAAAAATGGGTTTTCCTTTGCCGGCAGTCACTTACCTTGCCGAAAATTTATCTGGTCTGAAGATCTTCTGTTCTCTTTCTTTCGTTGATCGGGAACTACTCTGTTTTCCTCCGATCTTTTTCGTTTTTACTTCCTTCCGATCTTTGATCGGGAATCCTTCTTTTCCTTTCTTTTCATTTTTTTGTTTTCTTTCTTTTCATTTCTTCCTTTTCTTTCTTTTCATTTCTCCTTCTCCATCCATTCTTATCTCGGCCATTCTGGAAAATAAACTCTTAGCATCAGTCCCTTGTTTCCAAAAGATACGGTTGCTCTCTACGAATGATTTATTCTTCCTACGACCATAACATGTCGACCTTCGAGGTCTTCCTTTCTTTTTCTTTTTGTTTCATTCTAATGTTCACAAAAACTATACATCCATTGCCATTTACGAGAAAACTTTTCTTTGTACACCTTCATTCCTATACATGATGAACATTTTCTGTATACGCATTAGAACTCTTTTTCTTTATGTCAACACGGTCTATATACAAACCCTATTCATGTTCAAAGATTTCTTTTTTTCATTTTTTCCCACACACACCCGTAGTTTATACAAAAGTTTCTTTATATACACTTGTCACTCACACACACAAGAATTTCTTTTCACACATTATTTACACACACAAAATCCTTTTATACACATTTTCCTTTTACATATATAAAAACCTTTCCTTTTCTTTATATACATAGACATGACATTTACTCACAACGCTTCTTTCTTTTTATCATGATTTTTGGTTCATTTTATTTTTAGGATGACGTTCCTAAATGAAAAGCTCTACACGGTTCCGGAATTTCAACAAACACTATTGAAAACAACGATGTAAGCACTAACGTAATAGTTCAAATGACATGCATGCATAAAACAAGAGTCAATCAAAACGAAACAAACGTTAGTCCCTCAGTTATACAAAATAAAATGATACCTAACAGATAAAAGAGGAAACATAAAAGAGAATATGGATCTAGGGATCTCCCGGTCATGTGGCTCCGCTCCCTCCCAAGAAATCGAGCAAATCGGTCATCTCCTCGTCTATGCGGGCCTCATCTGCATCGTCGGGAGCCTCTGTGGGTGCCTCCTCTGCCTGGGCCTCAGGCCAATCCCCGGGCCATGCGACCTCTGCCCTGAACTGATCCGGAGTATGGCATGGAAAAGGAGGGAAACCCTGGCTCTGCAGGCTAAGGCTGAGCTGGTAGAGGCAGTCATGGGTCTGCACGTGCGCCCTGTGGTTGGCCGCCTATTGGTGAACCAAATGTCGTAAATACCGCTCCGTGTCAAATGACCCAGCTGGGTCAGCCTGAGGAGGTGGCGGCGGTGCGTCTGGGGCCTACGAGTCGCCACCCTGCGCCTGTCTGGGCGTGCAATACTTCTCTATGAAAGCACGGGTGATCGGCGGTCGAATCACCTTACTAGGTGTGACAGGAACCCCGGACGACTGGCAGAGACCCGTGATCAATGCCAAAAAACCCAGGGCCCTATTAGACTTATCTAGGTTTAGAGGGTGCCTGGTAGGTGGCATACCTGCAAATAAATAAATGGCATCAGCGATCAATTGAGCCACATGAATGCTCATCCGTGTCAGGATGGCATACACCAGCTGACACTTCGGCAGAGGGAGGTCGGAATTATGATCGCTGGGCAGGATGTTGCTGAGCAGCAACGTCATCCATGTCTGGGTCAAGGTAGTCATGTTGGTGCGCATGATTCGCACCCGTCTCCCGGCAGCGGTCCGGGCAAAATCCTGACCTGGTATGCATAGCAGCTGAGCGATGACCTCCTCATCAAATCCATCTGCCCGGTTCCTCCTCTGACCATATTCGCACTCCTGGCCCTCCTCCAATACTAGCGGGTATCCCAGGAATTGACTTAGGGCGTCTGCATCGAAAGGAATCCACTGGCCCCTTACCCATGATCGGAGGTCCCGTACACCCTCCTCTATAGGCCAAGCATTGGCGTAAAACTCGAGAACTATATCTGGATCAAACTTGGCCATGGGAGTGACGAGCGACGTCCAACGCCGGTGAGCTATCTCCTCCTGGAAATCCGTGTACTCGTCCTCCCTGAGATGGACGCGGCTCTCTTGGTGGAAGGACCATCCCTTGATGGCTTCAAAACGCTACAGGTGCTCAGCGCTCCTGAAACGATGGCTATCGAACTCGGGAGCGGCACTAGTCCCTGCGGCCGCGGCTTCCTTCCTAGATCTCTTCGAGGAAAGTTTCCTCGGAGCCATTTCCTGTGAAGACAGACAGTTGGAAAATTAGTCTACAAGAAAATTCTTATTTTAACACAAAAATGACATGCTAATCTTTCCAATTTAAAACGAACTCATGCACACATTTAATGTAACTCATTTATGAACATGCGTATGTGTAAAATATCCTACTATTTATGTCAACATACAAGGACATCCAACACATTCTAGTTACCACACATATATACATCTTTGAAAAGAATACGCATTCTCGTGCTCAAGGCCTTGTGTCAAAATTACACCTATTCACATCCTAAATATTTGCTATCAGAAACTACCTACACATATTTGAAGTATTTAACATACAAATTTTTGTTGTTTCACTCACATTATTTATATGCACATTGGAAAGCTAATTACGTCATGCACATACTTGCATTTGAAAAGGGAATTCCATGCCATCACATATTCATTTAGGAAGCGTCCTCAGGCCATTTTTGACATGGGCACATTTTCTAAAAGGCTCCTAATGCTACTTATCCTCAAATACGCATATGTTGAAAGGCATTTTTTGCTACTCATTCACACTTTGCAAGGAATTTTGTGCCATATATTCACATATATACACACACCATTGAAAGGTGTTTTCCATGCTACCCATATTCACACACATATACATACCATTGAAAGGTATTTCCTATGCTACCTAGATGCAAAGTATCCCTCATGGGGGCAGCCAAATTCTTAGTAAAAGCCCTCTCAAGCATGTCCTAATTTTCATGCTTTTCCACTTTCAAAACCAAAATTAGATTTTTAGACATAAGCCATGTTTCCTTGCATTGAAACTAAGAGCTTGGGTTCCTAAGCTTAGAATTGCATTTGGGCACCTATTTCGAATCCTCTATGTTGTCCCTATGCATATAAAACAGTCCCACAATCCCAATCTTACCAAACCATATTCATATGTCATTGGGGCATTTCACCGAGCACTTGGTGGGCGCATGTTTAGGCACAAATAGCAAGAGAATGGGGGCAATGTGGCATGTCCCATTGCTTCAGAATACAACATAGGCCTATGGCCATCCCCTACAACCCCTCAACTCTAACAAATCAAGCATGAAGACAACCCAAAACTGCCCCACAAATTTGAGCACATTCTCACAATTTAGAGCACCAAAAGATGAACAAAATGCACCAATGGAAAGCTAAAAACTCAAGGATTAAATACTTACTTGTTGGAGTGAGTAGGAATACCAGAAATGAAAGCAAAATGCAACCAAAGATGGCTTGGGGAAGCATAAACCGTGAGCTTTCTCTTTTTGAATGAGGGGGGGGGGGGAGTTTTTGGGTGAAGAAAATGTTCCCCTCCCTCATTTTTTATAATTTGGTGCAGGGGTTGCTCGCCCAGGCGAGCTAACCTGCCAATTTTTTATTTTATTTTTTTAGGGGAGACATAACCATGACCCCCTACAGGTTAGCGTTTGCCTACTCGAACCTACTTAAGTTAGATCAGGCATCAATTATTTATTTTTAACAAACAATAGTAATAATTACTACGAATTTAAAGGATACTGGGCTGCTTTGCAGCGACGTTTTCCGCTTGTCCAGCGCCGGGAAGGGACGACGATCTGTCGTCATGACCCTATCCTCCATTTGCATCCGTCCCTAAGTACCTGAAAGTAGGAAGCAACAATGCATGGCAAATCATGACAGAGTCGTCGTCTTACCTTGGTTGATTTCTGCCGTTTAACTTTATCTCGACTTCTGACCGTGGCCTAAGACGATTCTGCCCCTGTTGTCACAAAATATGCATGTGTATATGCATGCATGAATGTTTTCAATGCAATGATCTTCTTAGTGAAAACTGTTTAGGTTCAGTTTTAATTAAGCGCTTGGGGCACCCCATGAACTGAGCGAAAAGGGCTCAGGTTATTAAAAACTAACACAAGGTTTAAAACCAAAGTGAGGAATGAAGCCTCAACCCATGTTCTCTTCCTTTAAAGAAACGTGACGAGATAATTATAGCGGATGGGAATCCCGAGAGGAAACCAAGAAGAACAAAAAACTCAGAAATAAAAGAACACGCAGCGATTCCCTCAATTGCCCCAGACTTCAAGCGTAATATCGTTTAACGACATCGGAGTTCAAGGGCGAGGGTAGTTCCTCTCCATCCATGTTGGTGAGTACCAGAGCACCCCCAGAAAAAGCTCTTTTCACAACGAAAGGCCCTTCGTAATTCGGGGCCCACTTTCCTCGATTATCCTTAACAGCGTGGGATATCTTTTTCAACACAAGGTCCCCCTCGTTGAACTTGCGCGGGCGTACTTTCTTGTTGAACGCGTTCTTTATCCTTTGTTGATACAGGCGCCCATGGCTCATGGTCGTCAAACGCTTACCTTCAATAAGGTTGAGTCGGTCGTAGCGTGTTTGAGCCCACTCTGACTCTTCTAGACCTGATTCCGCTACTATCTTCTGGGAAGGGACCTCTACCTCAAATGGGAGTACCGTTTCCATCCCATAAACCAAGGAATATGGCGTTGCCCAAGTAGAAGTTCGTACCGAGGATCTATATCCGTGCAGGGCGAAAGGCAGCATCTCATGCCAATCTTTGTATGACACCGTCATCTTCTGAATAATCTTCTTAATATTTTTATTTGCAGCCTCTACAGCCCCATTCATCTTTGGTCGATAAGGGGTAGAGTTATGATTATGGATCTTGAAATCCCCGCACATCTCATGCATCAATTTGTTGTTCAGATTGGTGCCATTGTCAGTAATGATCTTCTTAGGGAGTCCGTATCGACAAATCAGTTCCCTCTTTATGAATCTGACCACCACATTTCTCGTGACATTGGTATAAGAGGCCGCTTCGACCAATTTGGTGAAGTAGTCTATCGCCACCAGAATGAAGCGATGACCATTCGAAGCTTTGGGTTCGATGGCCCCAATGACATCTATCCCCCACATGGAAAAAGGCCAAGGGGCGGACATAACATTCAGAGGATGTGGCGGAACATTGACATTGTCCGCGTATGCTTGACATTTATGACATTTTCTTACATGGGCGCAGCAATCGCTTTCCATAGTGAGCCACTAATAACCGGCTCTAAGGATCTTCCTAGCCATAGCATGCCCATTGGCATGTGTCCCAAATGAACCCCCGTGGATTTCCTCAATCATGTAGTTTGCCTCTTTGGCATCTACGCATCGTAGGAGGGTCATGTCGTGGTTTCGTTTGTACAAGATGGTACCACTCACAAAGAAACCAGTAGCCAATATCCTTAATGTTCTTTTATCATTGTCGGAAATCCCTGGTGGATATTCTTTGTTCTCAACGTATTGTTTGATGTTGAAGTACCACGGCTTCCCATCTCGCTCTTCCTCTATCGCACAACAATGTGTTGGCTTGCCCTGAGATCTGAATTCGATGTACGGAAGATCCCCGTGCGGGGCAAGTTGAAACATGGATGCCAGGGTAGCCAATGCATCGACCATTTGGTTCTCTTCCCGAGGTATGTGGTGGAAAGAAACGTCGTCAAAGAATTCGGTTAACTTCAAGATGTGAGTTTGATAGAGTATCCACTTCGGATCCCTAGTTTCCCATTCTCCTCTCAACTGGCGTATTACCAAAGCCGAGTCTCCATACACTTTGAGTAGCTTTACATCAAAATCAATGGCCGCTTGAATCTCAAGGGCACACGCTTCATATTCGGCCATATTGTTGGTACAATCGAAACCTAGCCTGGCCGAGAAAGGACTACACTGATCATCCGGGGATACAATGACTGCTCCCACTCCATGGCCCAAAGCATTAGATGCCCCATCGAAGCAAACAATCCATTTGTCTATGTCCTCGTGCGTCCGCTTCTCTTCGAACAGGGCCATGATGTCTTTGATGTGCCATCATTTTCTTCTATTTTCTAAACCCTTTTTGCACCATTTTAATTATTGATTGGTCTTAATTGTCAATTAATTAGGCAGTTTTATTATTTGGGCTCATTTAGCTAATTTGATGTTTTTAATCTAATTTCAGGAATTAATGAAACATTGGGCTTAATCCGGATTTTGGTTGTGGACTTGAAGAGGGCAAATAAAGCAGCGCTTACCTTAGTTAATTTCTAATTAGGAAATTTCGCAATTTTATTTTATGTTGTTCAGTGTTTATTTCGTTTTGGGCCAGAGTATTGTAATAGGGCCCAGTGACTCTGAGTGACTCTTTTTAAATAGCTGCCTTGGGATTCGTGCAGGGCATTCTATTCTGCTATGCTATTTTCATTATTCAGAGCTTTGGTTTTAGGTTTTCACGTTTTTCTGTGCCCTTGTTACAGTTTTCGTTCTTAATGCAAATTTCCGTTTTCTGCTTCTAATTACGGGTTCATTCTTGCTTCTTCTTCTACTTTCATTTACGTTTCTGTTCATTTACGTTCTTGTTCATTTACGTTTCTGCTTCATGTTTCATTTGCGTTTTCTGTTTGAATCCATGGAAGGCTAGATTTTCTGGTGTTGTTTCCTTTTGAGGACGAAGCCCAACTCTCTTTGAGGTTTCGTTTGTAATGTGGTTTCCTGGCAGTTTTCCCTTCACCAGTTATCCCAATTTCGTGAATATTAATCAGTGCACGCTTCGTGTTCGATTAATTGCCTCTGAGCCTAACTTGCGTTCATGCTTAATGGACGAAGGGCTAACTGGTGTATGTGGTGCCTAATCACGTATTGAAAACCCTAAGTTGATTTTCGCTTAGTAAATTGAAATAGGGTTGGATTAAGTGGTTGATTGTTAGGGACGAATTCTCCATAACCCAGGATAAGAGAGTGGCTTCTGAATTAGAGGAAACAACCTGTTTTTAATATTAGTAGTTTCGTATTCCATTTTATTTGTCTGCTCTTTAATTAACAAACAACCAAACCCCCCCCCCCCATCGTTACTGTTACTGCAAGTATATTATGAACATTTGGCTTGTCACTGCTCGTTGGGAAACGACCTAGGATCACTTCCTAGTTACTGCATTTTCATGTTTATTTGATTCGGGTACGGCCTCGATCAAATTTGGCGTCGTTGCCGGGGAGCAGTGTCCAAAGGTTCATAATAGCTAGCTAGTGCTGTATGTTTAATCCTTTCGTGTTTTATGTTTGATTGTTAGTATTGTGTTAGTATGTGTGTTAGTGTTGATTAGTGTCCTGGTATTTTGTTTAATGTGTGTTCTGTTTCAGTTTTACCATTAAGCGTTTCCCCTGTTTCAGTCTTGGGTGTTTTGCTGTGAAGATTGTGCTTGAAAACAGAGTAGTAGTAGAAATCAGCTTGCGGAAAAACAGAGTAGTAGTAGAAATCAATTAGAGACGGATTTTAGCGACCACCCATGCTGAATTAATTGGGATTTTTTGTTTTAGTAGCTAGGGTTGTTATTTTTGGCTGAATTTTTTGTGGTAACTTCTTTTAATCCATATTTTGTGGGAAAAATAGCTAGAGCCTTTAGTTTGGTCAGATTTGAAAGTTCCAAAAAACTAGCAAATTTTGTGTTTGTCAAAACTTCAAACGGCCATAACTTTTGCTCCGGTTATCAGAATCGCAATTATTATATATGCATTTGGGGTAGAAAAAAATTTCTACGCCGTGGCAGCCGGCCTATGGCCGGCTGAGGTCTCCATCGTCCAAAAAAAGCGATTCTGTCAAAAGTTTTTTATTTTTCAAGTTTTATTCACTTATTTTTCTTAACCTACCAATTTTAGCTTTCATCGTTAGACTTTGAATTTTTGTCTGAAATTTTTTGTGCTATCTTCTCATCATTTTATAAGGTTGCTCACAAAATTTCAAGTCATTTGGATATCATTTGAGGGTAGCTTTAGTTCAAACCTACACCTTTATTTACATGACAAGGCAACTAGTTGTGTGCATGCTGAATGTAGTGTATGACTAGAGGCAATCCATCTGACTTACAACCCTTTGATCCTGAGATAGATAGGACATTTCATAGATTATTTAGGCATCATTTTATACCTTTTGATCATTCTGAGCATTCCATAACTGGTGAATCTGTGCATTCTGTTATTGGTGATTTTGAACATCCTGATCTTGAGCATTATAATTTTGAGCATTCTGATTCTGAGCATTCTGATTTTGCACATTCTGAGAACATGGCACAACCTCCACCTCGTGAGAGGACTCTAAGGGAAATGGCTGCACCTGATTTCACCTATGAAAGCTTGTGCATCCAATACCCTGATGAGGATGTCCCATATGTTCTTAAGACTGGACTGATTCATTTGCTTCCAAAGTTTCATGGCCTTGCAGGTGAAGACCCGCACAAACATTTGAAAGAATTTCACATTGTCTGCTCCACCATGAAACCCCCAGATGTTCAAGAGGATCACATATTTCTGAAGGCTTTTCCTCATTCATTAGAGGGAGTGGCAAAGGACTGGCTGTATTACCTTGCTCCAAGGTCCATCACGAGCTGGGATGACCTTAAGAGAGTATTCTTAGAAAAAATTTTCCCTGCTTCCAGGACCACAGCCATCAGGAAGGATATCTCAGGTATTAGACAACTCAGTGGAGAGAGCCTGTATGAGTACTGGGAGAGATTTAAGAAACTATGTGCCAGTTGCCCCCACCATCAGATTTCAGAACAGCTTCTTCTCCAATATTTTTATGAAGGACTCAGTAATATGGAGAGAAGTATGATAGATGCTGCCAGTGGTGGAGCCCTTGGAGACATGACTCCTGCTGAAGCCAGAAATTTAATTGAGAAGATGGCCTCCAACTCCCAGCAGTTTAGCGCCAGAAATGATGCCATAGTCATTAGAGGAGTGCATGAGGTAGCTACAAACCCATCTGCATCATCTGAAACTAAGAAGCTTGAAGGCAAACTGGATGCGTTGGTCAACTTGGTAACCCAGCTGGCCTTGAATCAGAAATCTGTACCTATCGCAAGGGTTTGTGGTTTGTGCTCCTCTGCTGACCACCATACAGACCTTTGCCCTTCCATGCAGCAACCTGGAGCAATTGAGCAGCCTGAAGCTTATGCTGCAAATATTTACAATAGACCTCCTCAACCTCAGCAGCAAAATCAACCACAGCAGAGCAATTATGACCTTTCCAGCAACAGATACAACCCTGGATGGAGGAATCACCCTAACCTCAGATGGTCCAGCCCTCAGCAACAACAACAGCAGCCTGCTCCTTCCTTCCAAAATGCTGCTGGCCCAAGCAGACCATACATTCCTCCACCAATCCAACAACAGCAACAACCCCAGAAACAGCCAACAGTTGAGGCCCCTCCACAACCTTCCCTCGGAGAACTTGTGAGGCAAATGACTATGCAGAACATGCAGTTTCAGCAAGAGACCAGAGCCTCCATTCAGAGCTTAACCAATCAGATGGGACAATTAGCTACTCAATTGAATCAACAACAGTCCCAGAATTCTGACAAGCTGCCTTCTCAAGCTGTCCAAAACCCCAAAAATGTCAGTGCCATTACATTGAGGTCGGGAAAGTAGTGTCAAGGACCTCAACCCGTAGCACCTTCCTCATCTGCAAATGAACCTGCCAAACTTCACTCTATTCCAGAAAAAGGTGATGACAAAAATCTACCTAACAATTTCTGTGCAGGTGAATCTTCTTCCACAGGTAATTCTGATTTGCAGAAGCAGCACATTCCCCCTCTTCCATTCCCTCCAAGAGCAGTTTCCAACAAAAAAATGGAAGAGGCAGAGAAAGAGATCTTGGAAACGTTTAGAAAAGTAGAGGTAAACATACCTCTGTTGGATGCAATAAAGCAAATTCCAAGATATGCCAAATTCTTGAAGGAGATGTGCACTAATAAGCGGAAGCTTAAAGGAAGTGAACGAATTAGCATGGGCAGAAATGTCTCCGCATTGATTGGTAAATCTGTTCCTCAAATTCCTGAAAAATGCAAAGATCCAGGTACATTCAGCATACCTTGTATTATAGGGAATAGTAAGTTTGACAATGCCATGCTAGATTTAGGAGCCTCTGTTAGTGTTATGCCTCTGTCGATTTTTAATTCTCTATCTCTAGGTCCCTTGCAGTCAACTGATGTGGTAATTCATTTAGCTAATATAAGTGTTGCCTATCCTGTTGGTTTCATAGAAGATGTCTTAGTTAGAGTTGGTGAACTGATTTTCCCTGTTGATTTTTATATCTTGAATATGGAAGATGGATTTTCTCAAGGATCAGTTCCCATCATTCTAGGCAGACCCTTTATGAAAACTGCTAGAACTAAGATAGATGTTTATGCAGGCACACTGTCCATGGAGTTTGGTGATATAACTGTTCATTTTAATATTCTGGATGCTATGAAATACCCATCTGAAGATCTTTCTGTATTTCGTGCTGAAATAATTGACCATGTTGTTGATGAATACATGACTGATCTTTATTCTAATCTGCATGCCTCTCACTCTTCATGCATTGAGTCTGAAATTGTACTTGATCATATGTCTGAATTTGATGCTGAGAGTGAATCTGAGAGTGATATTGATTGCATGCCTGGTGGTGGTGTTTTACCTCTTGAGATTGATTTTATAGAGTCAGATAGGACTAACCATGTTTCAGGAAGTACACATACCTCTGACTTTCTTTATGAGGTAAAGGCTAAGAAACCATCTCCTTCTACCACTGTCCAGCCGACCACACCAGAATTGAAGCCTCTGCCATCAAATTTAAAATACGCTTACTTGGATGATAGCAAGAGTTTTCCAGTGATTATATCTGCCTCCCTTGCTGATGAGCAAGAGGAGAAGTTGTTGTCAGTTCTCAAGAAGCATAAGAAGGCTATAGGCTGGACCCTGACGGACATTCCTGGTATTAGCCCATCCACATGTATGCATCGAATAAATTTAGAGGATGGAGCTAAACCAGTAAGACAGCCACAGAGAAGACTCAACCCGGTGATTCTTGATGTAGCGAAGAAGGAGATAACCAAGCTTTTGCAAGCTGGAATCATTTATCCTATCTCCGACAGCCAATGGGTGAGTCCCGTCCAGGTAGTCCCGAAAAAGACTGGCCTCACAGTGATCAGAAATGAGAAGGAGGAGCTGATTCCTACTCGGGTGCAGAACAGTTGGAGAGTCTGCATTGACTATAGGAGGCTGAACCAGGTTACCAAAAAGGACCATTTTCCCCTGCCATTCATTGACCAGATGCTTGAACGCCTGGCAGGTAAATCCCACTACTGTTTCCTTGATGGTTTTTCTGGTTATATGCAAATTACTATTGCTCCTGAGGATCAAGAAAAGACCACATTCACCTGCCCCTTCGGCACTTTTGCTTATAGGAGGATGCCTTTCAGTCTGTGCAATGCCCCTGGTACCTTCCAGCGGTGCATGATTAGTATTTTCAGTGATTTTTTAGAAAATTGCATAGAGGTGTTTATGGATGATTTCACTGTATATGGATCCTCTTTTGATGGTTGTTTGAATAGTTTGGAAAAAGTTTTGAATAGATGCATTGAAACTAACCTTGTTCTAAATTTTGAAAAATGTCATTTTATGGTTGAGCAAGGTATAGTTTTAGGCCACATTATTTCCAATAAGGGCATTGAAGTAGATCCTGCAAAAATTTCTGTTATTTCACAATTGCCTTACCCCTCTTGTGTGCGAGAGGTGCGATCTTTTCTTGGTCATGCAGGATTCTACAGGCGCTTTATAAGGGATTTTAGCAAAGTAGCCCTTCCACTGTCCAACTTGTTGCAAAAGGAGGTGGAGTTTGACTTTAATGACAGATGCAAAGAGGCTTTTGATTGCCTCAAAAGAGCGTTGACTACCACCCCCATCATCCAGGCACCCGATTGGACAGCCCCTTTTGAGCTTATGTGTGATGCATCAAATTATGCATTGGGGGCTGTCCTTGCTCAGAAAATTGATAAATTGCCCAGGGTGATATATTATGCTTCTAGGACTTTAGATGCTGCCCAAGCAAATTATACTACTACTGAGAAAGAGCTTCTAGCCATAGTTTTTGCTCTTGAAAAATTTCGATCTTATTTGCTTGGTACTCGCATTATTGTTTATACTGACCATGCAGCTCTAAAGTACTTGTTGAAGAAGGCTGATTCTAAGCCTAGGATGATCCGATGGATGCTCTGGCTCCAAGAGTTTGACTTGGAGATCCGTGATAGGAGCGGAGCACAAAATCTAGTTGCTGATCATTTGAGTCGGATCGAACGTGTCTCTGATGCAGATTCACCTATTCGGGATGATTTCCCGGATGATCATTTGTATATATTGTATAGTATTTCTAACTCTCTTTCTACTCCCTGGTTTGCTAACATTGTCAATTATTTAGTTGCCTCTGTTTTTCCTCCCTTAGCATCTAAGGCCCAGAAAGATAAGATTAAAAGTGATGCTAAGCATTTTATTTGGGATGACCCCTACTTGTGGAAATTGTGCAGTGATCAGCTCATTAGACGGTGCATTCCAGATCATGAGACTGACTCAGTCCTGCAGTTCTGTCATTCTTCCGCACCGGGAGGTCATCTGGGTGTTCAAAGGACAGCTCGCAAAGTGCTTGATTCTGGTTTTTATTGGCCCACCATCTTTAAAGATGCGTGGAAGATCTGCAGCACTTGTGAGCAATGTCAGAGAGCAGAAAATACACTTACATGGCGACAACAAATGCCTCAGCAACCTATGCTATTCTGTGAGGTGTTTGATGTCTGGGGTATAGATTTCATGGGTCCTTTTCCTGTCTCTTTTGGTTATGTTTATATTCTCCTTGCAGTTGATTATGTTTCAAAATGGGTGGAAGCCAAGCCCACTAGAACTAATGATGCTAAAGTTGTCGCAGACTTTGTCAGGTCTAATCTGTTTTGCAGGTTTGGAGTACCTAAAGCAATTGTTAGTGATCAAGGAACCCATTTTTGCAACAGGACAATGCATGCCCTGCTTAAAAAGTACGGGGTGGTACACAGGGTATCCACACCATACCACCCCCAGACTAATGGACAGGCAGAAATTTCTAACAGGGAAATCAAGAGAATTCTAGAGAAGATTGTGCAGCCAAGCAGGAAAGATTGGAGTACCAGGCTTGATGATGCTTTCTGGGCACATCGGACTTCCTACAAAGCACCCATAGGAATGTCTCCTTATCGGGTTGTCTTTGGAAAGGCATGTCATCTTCCAGTGGAAATTGAGCACAAAGCATACTGGGCAGTGAAGACTTGCAACTTCTCTATGGATCAAGCTGGCGAGGAAAGGAAGTTGCAACTGAGTGAGTTAGATGAAATCCGCCTAGAAGCCTACGAGAATGCCAAGTTCTACAAAGAAAAGACCAAGAAGTTCCATGATAGCATGATAGTTAAAAAAAGACTTCATGGTTGGGCAAAAAGTGTTATTGTATAATTCTAGGCTTGGACTCATGAGTGGTAAGTTGAGGTCTAAGTGGATTGGTCCTTTTGTTGTTACTAATGTTTTTCCTTATGGTACAGTTGAGATCAAAAGCGACTCCACAAACAAGAGCTTCAAGGTCAATGGACATCGACTTAAGCCATTCCTCACGAACCCTTCTTTAGTGGACGTAGTGGTGGAAGAGACTTCCTTACTCCACCCTACTCTTCCTCCACCATGACTTAGGGAGTTTTTCTTTTCCTATCTCCTTCTTTGCTTTTATTACACTTGTCCGATTCTCTTTGATGATTTAATTGTTTTTAATCTTTTAATTGTGCTACATTGAGGACAATGTGTTGTTTAAGTATGGGGGGGAGTGTTCTTTGGTTTTGCTAGTTTTGTTGGTTTTGTTAATTTGTTAGTTGTGTTAATTTGTTAATGTTGTTAGTTTCGTCGGATTTTCAGTTTAATATTTTGGGTCAATTTCGTGTGCACGTACGACTTTGCATGTTTTTCTTTGAATTATAGGATATGTTCAAGAAATGGGTAATTGTTTTGAAAATAAAAGTTCTTGACATTTTGTGACTTGAAATCCTTGATTCTTCTCTACATGTCATGATAGTTTTGAAAGCTCAATTTGAAAGTGATGATTTTACCTTTGTGAGAATTTGAGCCATCCATCATTATAATCATTTGGTGTGTTTTGCCCCATTGATTGGTTGCACAATAGCCTTGGCTTGATTCTTGTTGATGCGTCCTAATTCACATGCATATTTGGAAATGATTAAGGCAATGTTGTTCTTATAAGCTTCTAGCCAAATGGACTTACCTTGAATTAATTCCTTTGATAGCCCTTTTGAGCCTTGTTTCCCTTTCCTTGTTTTGAAGCTCACTACAAGCCTTAAGTGAAAAACCATGATATTACCATATCCTTAAGGAATTTTGGAGCTTTGGAATTGTTTTGGGAATAAGTGTGGGGGGTTTTTGTTTCATTGGACAACTTGTTTTGTTGGCTATGCTTCATGATGTATTTTGGGCCATACTTGATGTACATTGTATATTGGTTAAATGTTGGACATGCTGAATGAAATGTTGTTTCTCAAAGGCTAAAGAGTAAAAAAAAAAAAAAAAAAATCAAAAAAAAAATTTGAAAAAAAAAAGAAAAAGAAAAGCAATAAAGTTGAGTGAATAAGATCTTAAATGGCACAAGAATGATGAAACTCTTGGTTCTACTCTTCATGTTTAATTTTTATCTTTACTTCTTTTTATTTTTTTTAATATGCACTTATTCCCCTTTGCTCCTCTATTCCTTTGGGATTTAGCCTCTTATTCCATATTTCTCCATACCTTGTCCTTGGCCCCATTACAACCTTAAAAGACCTTTTGATCCTCATGTGCTTGTGTTTATGGGTTGATTGTCAATTTTAGAATCTTGCCAAGTTTATGTGGTGTTTGCTTTCATGGGTGCTTTGAGGGTAAATAGTAGCCTAGACACTTGAGAGATAGAGTGTATATCTTGTGAGGCTTTATCACTTTTCATTCTTGAGCTGATTAACTATTTTTCCATGATTGGGTTGCTTGGATGATTTTCATGAATGTCTTGACTTTTTGGATCTCCTTATGTTAGATGTTACCCATTCCTTGCATTCCTTGATGTTCATTGAGAAATATGTGAATGTTTTTGTTTGTCTCCTTTTCATATCCTTGGATTTTGTTCTTTGTTTCATTTTGCCCAGGAGTGCAAAAGGCTAAGTATGGGGTGTTAGTGCTTAGCTCTACTGAGTTTTAAAAGATTGGCTAAGATTTTGTTAAAACATAAGCACTTAGACAATGAAGGAAAGCTGGAGTTGCTGCACATGATGTCCAACGTTATGTCAAAGAATAAGATCGGGCTGCACAATGCACAAGGCAAAATGAAATGTCAAATGAAGAATTGAAGCTGCAGGATTCACGATGTCGGATACAATGTCCAGGACATCCTGCCCGAGAATACTGGAGTTGCTGTACAATGCAAGATAAAAGTCAAGTAGTGAAGCTGCAGGATCCACGATGTCGGATACGATGTCCTGACATCCGGCTCGATAATACTGGACATATAATTCTGTTATATCTTTAACAGATTATTGTGCAGTTGGCAAGAGATAAGAAGATCTATCTTTAGGAACGAATTAAAAGATAATTAAAGTTCGAATTTCAAAGTAGAAGAGTTCGTTCAGGGATTAAAGATTAAAGATAAAAACTAAAAGATCAAACTGCATCTTTTAGATCTTTAAGTGCAGATTTTCAAGAAGAATGATAGATCTCATCCAGCACAAGATGTTGCAGCCCAGATAAGCACACTGCTATATAACCATGGAGGCTGCACGAGTTTTGTACCAAGTCCGGGATTGAAGAGTTATTTTGTGAGTTTTAGGACTTGAGTGTTTTGTGAGCCACCTTGATGTTACTCTAACATCAAGTGTTGGACCTGAGTGTGTAGAGTTGATCTCTAGTGTGTAGAGTTGATCTCTAGTGTGTAGAGTTGATCTCTAGTGTGTGGAGTTGATCTCTATTGTTCAGAGAGCAATCTCTGGTGTGTCTTTGAATTGATTGTAAACACGGGAGTGTGAGTGAGAGGGAGTGAGCGGGGTTCTCATATCTAAGAGTGGCTCTTAGGTAGAGATTGCACGGGTAGTGGTTAGGTGAGAAGGTTGTAAACAGTGGCTGTTAGACCTTGAACTAACACTATTTTAGTGGATTTCCTCCCTGGCTTGGTAGCCCCCAGATGTAGGTGAGGTTGCACCGAACTGGGTTAACAATTCTCTTGTGTTATCTTCTTGTTTAAACTGTACACACTGTCAAATATAATCTGCATGTTCTGAAGCGTGATGTCGTGACATCCTGTACGACATCTGTCCCCAGTATCAGAATTTCAATTGGTATCAGAGCTGGCACTCGAAATCACTGAGTGAGATCTAGGGAGATAAATTCTGATGAACATGGAGAAAGAAGGAGGACCAGTGAACAGACCACCAATTCTTGATGGAACCAACTATGAATACTGGAAAGCAAGAATGGTGGCCTTCCTCAAATCACTGGATAGCCGAACCTGGAAAGCTGTCATCAAAGGCTGGGAACATCCCAAGATGCTGGACACAGAAGGAAATCCCACTGATGGATTGAAGCCAAAAGAAGACTGGACTAAAGAAGAAGACGAATTGGCACTTGGAAACTCCAAAGCTTTGAATGCTCTATTCAATGGAGTTGACAAGAATATCTTCAGACTAATCAACACATGCACAGTGGCCAAAGATGCATGGGAGATCCTGAAAACCACTCATGAAGGAACCTCCAAAGTGAAGATGTCCAGATTGCAACTCTTGGCTACAAAATTCGAAAATCTGAAGATGAAGGAGGAAGAATGTATTCATGACTTCCACATGAACATTCTTGAAATTGCCAATGCTTGCACTGCCTTGGGAGAGAGAATGACAGATGAAAAGCTGGTGAGAAAGATCCTCAGATCCTTGCCTAAGAGATTTGACATGAAAGTCACTGCAATAGAGGAGGCCCAAGACATTTGCAACATGAGAGTAGATGAACTCATTGGTTCCCTTCAAACCTTTGAGCTAGGACTCTCGGATAGGGCTGAAAAGAAGAGCAAGAACTTGGCGTTCGTGTCCAATGATGAAGGAGAAGAAGATGAGTATGACCTGGATACTGATGAAGGGCTTACTAATGCAGTTGTGCTCCTTGGAAAACAGTTCAACAAAGTGATGAACAGAATGGACAGGAGGCAGAAACCACATGTCCAGAACATCCCTTTCGACATCAGGAAAGGCAGTAAATACCAGAAAAGGTCAGATGAAAAGCCCAGTCACAGCAAAGGAATTCAATGCCATGGGTGTGAAGGCTATGGACACATCATAGCTGAATGTCCCACTCATCTCAAGAAGCAGAGGAAAGGACTTTCTGTATGTCGATCTGATACAGAGAGTGAACAAGAAAGTGATTCTGACAGAGATGTGAATGCACTCACTGGGAGATTTGAATCTGCTGAAGATTCAAGTGATACAGACAGTGAAATCACTTTTGATGAGCTCGCTGCATCCTATAGAGAACTATGCATCAAAAGTGAGAAGATTCTTCAGCAAGAAGCACAACTGAAGAAGGTCATTGCAAATCTGGAGGCTGAGAAGGAGGGACATGAAGAGGAGATCTCTGAGCTTAAAGGAGAAGTTGGTTTTCTGAACTCTAAACTGGAAAACATGACAAAATCAATAAAGATGCTGAATAAAGGCTCAGATACGCTTGATGAGGTGCTACAGCTTGGAAAGAATGTTGGAAACCAGAGAGGACTTGGATTTAATCCTAAGTCTGCTGGCAGAACAACCATGACAGAATTTGTTCCTGCCAAAAACAGCACTGGAGCCACGATGTCACAACATCGGTCTCGACATCATGGAACGCAGCAGAAAAGGAGCAAAAGAAAGAAGTGGAGGTGTCACTACTGTGGCAGGTATGGTCACATAAAGCCCTTTTGCTATCATTTACATGGCCATCCACATCATGGAACTCAAGGGAGCAGCAGTGGAAGGAAGATGATGTGGGTTCCAAAACACAGGACTGTTAGTCTTGTTGTTCATACTTCACTTAGAGCATCAGCTAAAGAAGATTGGTACCTAGATAGCGGCTGTTCCAGACACATGACAGGTGTCAAAGAATTCCTGGTGAACATTGAACCTTGATCCACTAGCTATGTGACATTTGGAGATGGTTCTAAAGGAAAGATCACTGGAATGGGAAAGCTAGTCCATGATGGACTTCCTAGTCTGGACAAAGTACTGCTGGTGAAGGGACTGACTGCAAACTTGATCAGCATCAGTCAGCTGTGTGATGAAGGATTCAATGTAAACTTCACAAAGTCAGAATGCTTGGTGACAAATGAGAAGAGTGAAGTTCTAATGAAGGGCAGCAGATCAAAGGACAACTGCTACCTATGGACACCTCAAGAAACCAGTTACTCCTCCACATGTCTATCCTCCAAAGAAGATGAAGTCAGAATATGGCATCAAAGATTTGGACATCTGCACTTAAGAGGCATGAAGAAAATCATTGACAAAGGTGCTGTTAGAGGCATTCCCAATCTGAAAATAGAAGAAGGCAGAATTTGTGGTGAATGTCAGATTGGAAAGCAAGTCAAGATGTCCCACCAGAAGCTTCAACATCAGACCACTTCCAGGGTGCTGGAACTACTTCACATGGACTTGATGGGGCCTATGCAAGTTGAAAGCCTTGGAGGAAAGAGGTATGCCTATGTTGTTGTGGATGATTTCTCCAGATTTACCTGGGTCAACTTTATCAGAGAAAAATCAGACACCTTTGAAGTATTCAAGGAGTTGAGTCTAAGACTTCAAAGAGAAAAAGACTGTGTCATCAAGAGAATCAGGAGTGACCATGGCAGAGAGTTTGAAAATAGCAGGTTTACTGAATTCTGCACATCTGAAGGCATCACTCATGAGTTCTCTGCAGCCATTACACCACAACAGAATGGCATAGTTGAGAGGAAAAACAGGACTTTGCAAGAGGCTGCTAGGGTCATGCTTCATGCCAAAGAACTTCCCTATAATCTCTGGGCTAAAGCCATGAACACAGCATGCTACATCCACAACAGAGTCACACTTAGAAGAGGGACTCCTACCACACTGTACGAAATCTGGAAAGGGAGGAAGCCAACTGTCAAGCACTTCCACATCTTTGGAAGTCCATGTTACATTTTGGCAGACAGAGAGCAAAGGAGAAAGATGGATCCCAAGAGTGATGCAGGAATATTCCTGGGATACTCTACAAACAGCAGAGCATATAGAGTATTCAATTCCAGAACTAGAACTGTGATGGAATCCATCAATGTGGTTGTTGATGATCTAACTCCAGCAAGAAAGAAGGATGTCGAAGAAGATGTCAGAACATCAGGAGACAATGTAGCAGATACAACTAAAAGTGCAGAAAATGCAGAAAACTCTGATTCTGCTACAGATGAACCAAACATCAACCAACCTGACAAGAAACCCTCCATTAGAATCCAGAAGATGCACCCCAAGGAGCTGATTATAGGAGATCCAAACAGAGGAGTCACTACAAGATCAAGGGAGATTGAGATTGTCTCCAACTCATGTTTTGTCTCCAAAATTGAGCCCAAGAATGTGAAAGAGGCACTGACTGATGAGTTCTGGATCAATGCTATGCAAGAAGAATTGGAGCAATTCAAAAGGAATGAAGTCTGGGAGCTAGTTCCGAGACCCGAGGGAACTAATGTGATTGGCACCAAGTGGATCTTCAAGAACAAAACCAATGAAGAAGGTGTTATAACCAGAAACAAGGCCAGACTTGTTGCTCAAGGCTACACTCAGATTGAAGGTGTAGACTTTGATGAAACTTTCGCTCCTGTTGCTAGACTTGAATCCATCAGATTGTTACTTGGTGTAGCTTGCATCCTCAAATTCAAGCTGTACCAGATGGATGTGAAGAGCGCGTTTCTGAATGGATACCTGAATGAAGAAGCCTATGTGGAGCAGCCAAAGGGATTTGTAGATCCAACTCATCCAGATCATGTATACAGGCTCAAGAAAGCTCTCTATGGATTGAAGCAAGCTCCAAGAGCTTGGTATGAAAGGCTAACAGAGTTCCTTACTCAGCAAGGGTATAGGAAGGGAGGAATTGACAAGACTCTCTTTGTCAAACAAGATGCTGATAACTTGATGATAGCACAGATATATGTTGATGACATTGTGTTTGGAGGGATGTCGAATGAGATGCTCCGACATTTTGTCCAACAGATGCAATCTGAATTTGAGATGAGTCTTGTTGGAGAGCTGACTTATTTTCTGGGACTTCAAGTGAAGCAGATAGAAGACTCCATATTCCTCTCACAAAGCAAGTATGCAAAGAACATTGTCAAGAAGTTTGGGATGGAGAATGCCAGCCATAAAAGAACACCTGCACCTACTCACTTGAAGCTGTCAAAAGATGAAGCTGGCACCAGTGTTGATCAAAGTCTGTACAGAAGTATGATTGGGAGCTTACTATATTTAACAGCTAGCAGACCCGACATCACCTATGCAGTAGGTGTTTGTGCAAGATATCAAGCCAATCCTAAGATAAGTCACTTGACTCAAGTAAAGAGAATCCTGAAATATGTAAATGGCACCAGTGACTATGGGATTATGTACTGTCATTGTTCAGATTCAATGCTGGTTGGGTATTGTGATGCTGATTGGGCTGGAAGTGCAGATGACAGAAAAAGCACTTCTGGTGGATGCTTCTATCTGGGCAACAATCTTATTTCATGGTTCAGCAAGAAGCAGAACTGTGTGTCCCTATCTACTGCAGAAGCAGAGTATATTGCAGCAGGAAGCAGCTGTTCACAACTAGTTTGGATGAAGCAGATGCTGAAGGAGTACAATGTCGAACAAGATGTCATGACATTATACTGTGACAACTTGAGTGCTATTAATATTTCTAAAAATCCTGTTCAACACAGCAGAACCAAGCACATTGACATTAGACATCACTATATCAGAGAGCTTGTTGATGATAAAGTTATCACACTGGAGCATGTTGACACTGAGGAACAAATAGCAGATATTTTCACAAAGGCATTGGATGCAAAACAGTTTGAAAAACTGAGGGGCAAGCTGGGCATTTGTCTGCTAGAGGAATTGTAGCAACTACTGATATCTGAACGTGCCCAAACGAATCACTTAACATTAATAGCACGTTCACTACTGAACCAAAGCAAATTCGACCGTTGCTTCACACGTCCCTCTACATTCCTCATTCAAACTTATATTTTCGTGTTAATCTCGTTTTCTGCATTCCCCAACAGCTCTCAGAAATTTACGAAATCATTCCAAACGCTCTGTTTTTCCATGGCTACCTCACCAAAAGAAACTTCAGCTCCTGGTTCACCCTCTGTACCATCATCTCCGCACCAGGAACAACCAGAATTCAACATCCAACCGATACAAATAATTCCTGGTCAAGCTTCTGTCCCTGAGAAACTGGTTCCCAGAAGACAACAGGGAGTGAAGATTGCTGAAAACCCTAGCCTTGCAACAAGTCCTAGGGAAGTAGACACGGAGATGGACAAGAAAATCCGCAGTATTGTGAGTAGCATTTTGAAAGACGCCTCTGTTCCTGATGCTGAGAAAGATGTTCCAACATCCTCCACCCCAGATGTTGCTGTCCCTGAAGCTGATAAAGATGTCCCAACATCTTCCACCCCGAATGTTTCTGTGCCTGATGTTGAGAAAGATGTTCCAACATCTTCCGGCCCAAATGCTGAAGTACTCTCTTCCCCCAGTAAAGAGAGATCAACAGAGGAAGATGATCAAGCCACAGAGGAGACCCCTGCACCACGGGCACCAGAACCTGCTCCAGGTGATCTCATTGACCTTGAAGAGGTAGAATCTGATGAGGAACCCATTGCCAACAAGTTGGCACCTGGCATTGCAGAAAGACTACAAAGCAGAAAGGGAAAAACCCCCATCAAGAGGTCTGGACGAATCAAAACTATGGCCCAGAAGAAGAGCACTCCAATCACTTCTACCTCATCCAGACGAAGCAAAGTCGCAATCCCTTCCAAGAAGAGGAAAGAAATTTCCTCATCTGATTCTGATGATGATGTCGAACTAGATGTCTCGACATCAAAGAGGGCCAAGAAATCTGGGAAAAAGGTGCCTGAAAATGTCCCTGATGCACCATTGGACAACATCTCATTCCACTCCATTGGCAATGCTGAAAGGTGGAAATTCGTGTATCAACGGAGAATTGCCTTGGAAAGAGAACTGGGAAGAGCTGCCTTGGATTGCAAGGAGATCATGGACCTCATCAAGGCTGCTGGACTGCTGAAGACTGTAACCAAGTTGGGAGACTGCTATGAGAGTCTAGTCAAGGAATTCATTGTCAACATTCCCTCTGACATAACAAACAGAAAGAGTGATGAGTATCAAAGAGTGTTTGTCAGAGGAAAATGTGTTAGATTCTCCCCTGCTGTGATCAACAAATACCTGGACAGACCAACAGATGGAGTGGTGGATATTGCTGTCTCTGAACATCAAATTGCCAAGGAAATCACTGCCAAACAAGTCCAGCATTGGCCAAAGAAAGGGAAGCTGTCTGCAGGGAAGCTAAGTGTGAAATATGCAATCCTGCACAGGATTGGAGCTGCAAACTGGGTACCCACCAACCATACCTCCACTGTTGCCACAGGTTTGGGTAAATTTCTGTATGCTGTAGGAACCAAGTCCAAATTTAATTTTGGAAACTATATATTTGATCAAACTGTTAAGCATTCAGAATCCTTTGCTGTCAAATTACCCATTGCCTTCCCAACTGTATTGTGTGGCATTATGTTGAGTCAACATCCCAATATTTTAAACTACACTGACTCTGTGATGAAGAGAGAATCTCCTCTATCCCTGCATTACAAATTGTTTGAGGGGACACATGTCCCAGACATTGTCTCGACATCAGGGAAAGCTGCTGCTTCAGGTGCTGTGTCCAAGGATGCTCTGATTGCTGAACTCAAGGACACATGCAAGGTGCTGGAAGCAACCATCAAAGCCACCACAGAGAAGAAGATGGAGCTGGAACGGCTGGTCAAAAGGCTTTCAGAAAGTGGCATTGATGATGGAGAAGCAGCTGAGCAAGAAGATGAAGCAGCCGAGGAAGAAGAAGAAGCTGCTGAGGAAGAGGAAGATGCAGCAGAGGATACTGAATCAGATGATGATTCCGAAGCCACCCCATGATCATCAGACCTTTATATTTTTTTTTGCTTTTCACTAGCTATAGGGGCATGTCCCTTTGAACAATGGTTTACTATGGGTCTGTAATATTTGCACCTTAAGCTCATGCATTCTACTTTTGTCAAATTCTGTCTAAAAAGGGGGAGTAATAGTAGTATTATGCTTGCTATTATGCATGATTTTGAGCAGTAGGATACTATGTATGCAATAGTCGTATTATGCATGATTGATACGATGTATGGCAGTAGGATACGATGTATGCATGATTCATGATTTTGAGGGGGAGTTGTATGTATATGACTTTGAGGGGGAGACTGCTGCTGCTGATGATGACTGATGTAAGCTACTAGTAACTGATAGAAGATGCTGCAGTAAGAGCATGAAGACAGGGGGAGCTGAAAGCTGATGTCACGAGAGATGTCTTGACATCCTGGAAAAGACTAGTAGCTGATAGAAGATGCTGCAGTAAGCATGGAGACAGGGGGAGCAGGAGCAGAAAGCTGATGTCACGTGAGATGTCTTGACATCCTGGAAACGACTTGCAACTTGTCTAAACTACAGATTCCGCTGTGCTTGATTACTCTGATAATGAAAGTTGCTGATCCCACTTGCATAACTGCTCGTACCTGCTCAGGAAGTGTCTAAGTATGTTTTAGACAAAATTTGCCAAAGGGGGAGATTGTTAGTGCTTAGCTCTACTGAGTTTTAAAAGATTGGCTAAGATTTTGTTAAAACATAAGCACTTAGACAATGAAGGAAAGTTGGAGTTGCTGCACATGATGTCCAACGTTATGTCAAAGAATAAGATCGGGCTGCACAATGCACAAGGCAAAATGAAATGTCAAATGAAGAATTGAAGCTGCAGGATTCACGATGTCGGATACAATGTCCAGGACATCCTGCCCGAGAATACTGGAGTTGCTGTACAATGCAAGATAAAAGTCAAGTAGTGAAGCTGCAGGATCCACGATGTCGGATACGATGTCCTGACATCCGGCCCGATAATACTGGACATATAATTCTGTTATATCTTTAACAGATTATTGTGCAGTTGGCAAGAGATAAGAAGATCTATCTTTAGGAACGAATTAAAAGATAATTAAAGTTCGAATTTCAAAGTAGAAGAGTTCGTTCAGGGATTAAAGATTAAAGATAAAAACTAAAAGATCAAACTGCATCTTTTAGATCTTTAAGTGCAGATTTTCAGGAAGAATGATAGATCTCATCCAGCACAAGATGTTGCAGCCCAGATAAGCACACTGCTATATAACCATGGAGGCTGCACGAGTTTTGTACCAAGTCCGGGATTGAAGAGTTATTTTGTGAGTTTTAGGACTTGAGTGTTTTGTGAGCCACCTTGATGTTACTCTAACATCAAGTGTTGGACCTGAGTGTGTAGAGTTGATCTCTAGTGTGTAGAGTTGATCTCTAGTGTGTAGAGTTGATCTCTAGTGTGTGGAGTTGATCTCTATTGTTCAGAGAGCAATCTCTGGTGTGTCTTTGAATTGATTGTAAACACGGGAGTGTGAGTGAGAGGGAGTGAGCGGGGTTCTCATATCTAAGAGTGGCTCTTAGGTAGAGATTGCACGGGTAGTGGTTAGGTGAGAAGGTTGTAAACAGTGGCTGTTAGACCTTGAACTAACACTATTTTAGTGGATTTCCTCCCTGGCTTGGTAGCCCCCAGATGTAGGTGAGGTTGCACCGAACTGGGTTAACAATTCTCTTGTGTTATCTTCTTGTTTAAACTGTACACACTGTCAAATATAATCTGCATGTTCTGAAGCGTGATGTCGTGACATCCTGTACGACATCTGTCCCCAGTATCAGAATTTCATGGGGGGTTTTGATGTGCCATCATTTTCTTCTATTTTCTAAACCCTTTTTGCACCATTTTAATTATTGATTGGTCTTAATTGTCAATTAATTAGGCAGTTTTATTATTTGGGCTCATTTAGCTAATTTGATGTTTTTAATCTAATTTCAGGAATTAATGAAACATTGGGCTTAATCCGGATTTTGGTTGTGGACTTGAAGAGGGCAAATAAAGCAGCGCTTACCTTAGTTAATTTCTAATTAGGAAATTTTGCAATTTTATTTTATGTTGTTCAGTGTTTATTTCGTTTTAGGCCAGAGTATTGTAATAGGGCCCAGTGACTCTGAGTGACTCTTTTTAAATAGCTGCCTTGGGATTCATGCAGGGCATTCTATTCTGCTATGCTATTTTCATTATTCAGAGCTTTGGTTTTAGGTTTTCACGTTTTTCTGTGCCCTTGTTACAGTTTTCGTTCTTAATGCAAATTTCCGTTTTCTGCTTCTAATTACGGGTTCATTCTTGCTTCTTCTTCTACTTTCATTTACGTTTCTGTTCATTTACGTTTCTGTTCATTTACGTTCTTGTTCATTTACGTTTCTGCTTCATGTTTCATTTGCGTTTTCTGTTTGAATCCATGGAAGGCTAGATTTTCTGGTGTTGTTTCCTTTTGAGGACGAAGCCCAACTCTCTTTGAGGTTTCGTTTGTAATGTGGTTTCCTGGCAGTTTTCCCTTCACCAGTTATCCCAATTTCGTGAATATTAATCAGTGCACGCTTCGTGTTCGATTAATTGCCTCTGAGCCTAACTTGCGTTCATGCTTAATGGACGAAGGGCTAACTGGTGTATGTGGTGCCTAATCACGTATTGAAAACCCTAAGTTGATTTTCGCTTAGTAAATTGAAATAGGGTTGGATTAAGTGGTTGACTGTTAGGGACGAATTCTCCATAACCCAGGATAAGAGAGTGGCTTCTGAATCAGAGGAAACAACCCGTTTTTAATATTAGTAGTTTCGTATTCCATTTTATTTGTCTGCTCTTTAATTACCAAACAACCAAACCCCCCCCCCATCGTTACTGTTACTGCAAGTATATTATGAACATTTGGCTTGTCACTGCTCGTTGGGAAACGACCTAGGATCACTTCCTAGTTACTGCATTTTCATGTTTATTTGATTCGGGTACGTACTCGATCAGTCTTCATCCGGGAACTCAGGGTGCATCGGCCGATAATCCTGGAGGGGTTGCTGGGCCAAATAATCTGCCAAGGTGCTTCCCTTTACCGCCTTTTGGGTGACGTACACAATATTGAATTCAGATAGTAGTACCTGCCACCTAGCGATTCGTCCCGTGAGGGCCGGTTTCTCAAAGATGTATTTCACAGGATCCATTTTGGAGATAAGCCATTTGGTATGACTGAGCATGTACTGCCTAAGACGATGTGACGCCCATACCAGGGCGCAGCACGTCCTTTCCAGCATTGTGTAATTCATCTCACATGCGGTAAACTTCTTGCTTAGGTAGTAAATGGCTTGTTCCTTTATCCCAGAGTCATCGTGTTGACCCAACACGCATCCCATAGACTCGTCTAACACAGTCATGTACAGGAAAAGAGGTCTTCCCGTTACAGGTGGCATGAGCACCGGGTGGTTTGCGAGGCTCTATTTGATCTTCTCGAAGGCCTCTTGGCAGTCACTGTTCCACAGGACTGCCTGGTTCTTACGTAATAGCTTGAAGATGGGCTCACATGTAGGGGTGAGTTGTGAGATAAATCTCACGATGTAATTCAACCTGCCCAAGAAACCACGAACCTGCTTCTCCGTGCGTGGCTCTGGCATTTCAAGAATGGCCTTCACTTTCTCGGGATCTATCTCTATCCCTTTCTGGCTCACAATAAATCCTAGCAACTTCCCCGATTTTACCCCGAAGGTGCACTTGGTTGGGGTTAACTTCAATTGGTATTTCTGCAACCTTCTAAACAGCTTACGCAGATTGACGAGGTGTTCGTCCTCAGTCCGAGATTTGGCAATCATGTCATCTACATAGACATCTATCTCTTTATGCATCATGTCATGGAACAATGCTACCATGGCACGCTGATAGGTTGCCCCAGCATTTTTCAGCCCGAAGGCCATCACTTTGTAGCAGAACGTTCCCCATAGGGTGACAAAAGTAGTTTTCTCCACATCTTCGGGTGCCATCTTTATCTGATTATACCCTGAGAAACCATCCATAAAAGAGAAAAGGGTGAACATGGTTGTATTATCTACCAATATATCAATGTGTGGCAAGGGAAAATTGTCTTTAGGACTGGCTCGGTTTAAGTCCCGATAGTCTACGCACATTCGTACTTTGTCGTCCTTTTTTGGGACTGGGACAATGTTGGCCACCCACTCCAAGTATCGAGCTACAACTAAGAAACCCGCATCGAACTGCTTTCTCACTTCTTCTTTGATCTTTAAAGACATTCCGGGTCTCATCCTTCGTAGCTTTTGCTTAACCGGGGAAGACCCAGGATTCAATGGCAACTTATGCTGCACAATGTCAGAGTCCAGACCGGGCATGTCTTGGTAGGACTATGCAAAGACGTCTTGATATTCTTCAAGAAGGGTTATCAAGCCTTGGCGGATAGGTGCGTTCATACCGATTCCTACTTTTACTTCTTTCTTTCCCTCTCCGGTCCCTAAGTTTACCAGTTTGGTTTCCTCTTGGTGAGGCTTCATTTCGCGTTCTTCCTGAGCGATCAACCTCTCCAACTCTGGTGAAAGGACGTCCTCTTCCTCTTCTTCGTTTATCGTTTGGCTCACATCTCGGTGAAAATCGATTGTCAAACCCTCGTCGTTAGGATCCTCAAAGACTTGACCCTCATATCTATGCCAATCAAGACAAAAGAAACAAAAACATGCAAAATGATATGAGAAAAGGGGGAACTGCAGGAACAGATGAAACAAGATCTCTTTGTTTATTTAATAAGGTAGGTTTCACAAAACAAAAAAAAAAGGAATCTATAGCCTCTAATTACATTGAATCAGCGGTATAGACCTCTGACTGGCTTATCACGCGCCAGTTCCCCACTTGGGAATCGGGATGGCAGGGCCGCACGAAATTTGGCGGGTCTTGTGGGAAATCCTCTCCTACGGATGTTACCTCTTCCTCGAACATTATTCCAGCACTGGTGAAACACTAGCTAACATGGTCGGGCCATGCCCTATCCGCCCGGAGTCTTGACGGCGCATTCCTCCTTCCTGGCATCCTGGGTTCATACCCTAACCCATATTTGTACGGGTTTCCCTTAATATCGACCACGTCGGCATTCCCGAGGCCGTCCTTGCCTAGACCCATTCTGGGCTCATATCCGTGCTTGAGCATCACCCGTGCCACCATTATGGCCGCGTTAGAGAGAGAAGGTAGCAACGGGCTCGTTTCCACAAAGGCACAACTCACCACCTCGAAGGATTGGAAAGTTGTTTCCAATGATTCTTCGGCTGCTTCTACATATGGTGCGGAGGAAGGGCAGCTCACCAACATATCCTCTTCGCCTGACACTATCACCAAAAGTCCACCAACTGCGAACTTCAATTTCTGGTGAAGCGTCGAAGGGACCACTCCCAGCGCATGAATCCAAGGTCTTCCCAAGAGGCAGCTGTAGGCGGGATTTATGTCCATCACTTGAAAAACCACATTGCAAGTGTGGGGGCCTATCTGAATGGGGATGTCGATTTCCCCCATCACTTCCCGCCGACTACCGTCAAAGGCTCGTACCACCATCGAACTTGGTTTTAGACGTGACGCACTAAAAGGAAGCTTCTCCAAGGTGGTCTTTGGCATCACATTTAAACTTGAACCATTGTCGATGAGTACCTTAGCGATGACATGGTCCATACATATGACTGACACATGTAGAGCCTTGTTGTGCCCTCTCCCCTCAATGGGAATCTCTTCTTCCGCAAACGTGATATAATTATTGGTGGTTATATGGTTAACAATGCCTTCAAAACCCTCAACTGAGATGTTGTGTGCTACATGGGCTTCGTTGAGGACTTTTATCAATAGTGCATGATGAGGCTCGGAGTTTATGAGCAATTCGAGCAAAGAGATTCTTGCCGGAGTTTTATTCAGTTGCTCAACTACTTTAAACTCTCTTTGTTGGATGAGACGAAGGAACTCATGAGCCTCTTCCAAAGTCATCGTCTTTCCTTGAAGACCTTCTTTCTTTTCAGCTTCTTTTACCACCGGAGGATCCACTTCTTTCGAGGGGGTGGCTACGTCTGTGGGATCTTGGACCATGGGCGCTTTCCCCTTAGAGGGCAATTCCGCCGAGTGAGGGGGAGCGAATACTCGGCCACTGCGGGTTACGCCACTGAGGCCGGTGATGTTGGTCACCTTGGCTGACAAAGAGTCAACTTCGGTTGCAACTCTTTCTCCAAAAGCGGGAGGGGTATACTTCCACGGAACAGCCTTATTGCTTTGATATGCAAACGGCGTCGGCTTGGGCGCTGTCCTAGTGAAACATATTACTAGGGCTTTGGGGGTTGGGGGAACCTTCCTTTCTTCCGACTACATGCAAATCTGTGGTTCTTCCCTCCCTCATTTGGACACTTCGAGCTGCCCCCAATCCATGAGCCGTTGAAGCAATTCTTCCACTGTGGGACAGGTTTCCATATCGTGTGATTCCCCGATATGAAACAAACATTCGTCTCCGCCACGAGAGACCATGCATGCCGCTTGTTGCGACTGGTAGATGAACCGTCTAGATGTTGTGTCCGGGAGCTCCACTATGGTATGCACACTTGGCATCCGAGTTGTACCACTTGGGGTATGGTGGCTGGAAGACCTTTCCGGGTATGGCCACCACCAAATGATTTTCCAATAATGAAGGCCACAACTCGGAGTATGCCATGGGAATAGGAGAGAAATCATCTCTCGGAGGGGTGTGCCGTGCATTATTATAGCTCGCGCCAGGAGTTGTATTATTGGCTGGCCGGGGTGTGGCTGGAGTTGTGTGTTGGGCAGGCGTTCTTTCTGTCGTGGGAGGTCCTTTCACTTGAGTTGATAGGGAACTCCCGACTCGGATCGAAAAGTTCGGGGGGTTGTGCTGGTATGAATTTAGGACATTTTGGGGAGCTTTCATCCATGTTGGGGCGATGGTCACCGCGTGGGTATCTCCTTCCTTTTTCCTCGTGCCCACCACTGGGACTCTTCTGTTGTTGTTGGGGCAACGTTGGAGGCATATTCAAACTTTCCTTTTCTCAGTCCGGACTCGATTCTTTCTCTGGCTAAGACGAGGTCCGCAAAGTTAGCTGGCATGTATCCTATCAGCTTCTCATAGTAGAACGTAGGCAACGTATCTACCATAATTGTGATCATCTTCCTCTCAGTCATGGGCGGGATGACTTGGGCTGCAAGATCTCTCCACCTTTGGGCATATTCTTTAATGGACTCATGTTCTCGCTTGGTCATACTCTGAAGCTGGTTCCGATTAGGAGCCATATTCGTGTTGTATTGGTACTGCCTAATGAAGGCAGTTGCCAAGTCTTTCCATGACCGGACCTGAGAAGCTTCCAGATTGGTATACCATGCCACTGCTGCTCCAGCTAAGCTGTCTTGAAAGAAATGCATCAAGAGCTTTTCATCCATAGAATATGCCCCCATCTTCCGGCAATACATCCGAAGATGTCCTTTTGGACATGTCGTCCCTTTGTATTTATCAAAATCTGGTACTTTAAACTTGGGAGGGATGACGATGTCAGGTATAAGACACAAATCCGCTAAATCCGAGAACGGGTAATTGCCGAGGCCTTCTACCGCTCTCAGCCTCTCTTCAAGTAAATCAATCTTTCCCTTATCTTTTGAAAAGGGAACGGATTCTTTAACGAGTGCGGGTGGAAACGGGACATGGCGAACTATGTTTGGTTGGGGCAATTCATGGGGGGTCGGATCCTTGAGGGGAAGGAGAGGGCCTAGATGGGCCTCTCCTTCATCATCTTCTTGCAAGGGATAGTCGGCATAAGGAGGGAGTTGCCCCTTGAAGGTAGGGGCTTGGCTCAAATCATCTGGAGCGGTACGAGGAGTGAAGTCTGGAGGCAAACCATAAGGATAGGCTTAAGGACTATACCTCCGACCGAACACTGTTGTGTTTCTGTCTCGGCCCAAGTTTATTGCGGGCTGTAGCATCGATTCCGCTTCCCTAGCTGTATTGGAAGCGGTCGCCGTTGCATTATCTTCTATAGTTTTCTGAAGCTTTAGCATGGCCTCCGTGATAGAAGCCATATGATCTTTTAAGGTCGATAGGTCGGCCTTCATCTGTTCTTGCACTCCCTCTTCATTATCCATTTTATTGGATCGAGTGTTATAGGGGTGCCTTTGCGCTTTCTTAGTTATGGTGAGTTCCCTAAAGAAACAAACAATGGTGAGTATGCCACCAAAACATGAATATGCTAATGAATGATCAGAGCACTTGGATCCACCTCAAGGCCCTTTTTTAGATAACGTGAAGAGTTGCAGAACTTCTCATTTTATAAAAAGGAACAAAGCTTTTATCTAGCCAAGATCATACAAAAGTGTTACAATAGAACCTAACGGTTTCTAATTGTATGGGACATCAAATCTATCATGTGTTGACAGTAATTGATTAGCCCGTGAATTTCCTCGGGGGCTGTACACACTTTAGCGATGGCCTTTACTTTGGCTAGTAGTCGCAGGAGGTCTTGACTTCCATTCAAGGTCAAGGCGAACCTATCCATCCACATGGTCGCTTCTTGATGCAATGCATCAATCACCCTCCCTCTTGCTTCCTTCTCGGCATACGCTTGCACGAAATCTTCTACTAGCTTTTGTTCATGGGTCAAAGACTAGTTTAACTCTTCCTTGTACTGCCCTATGATGGCTAGCATGCTTCGCTCCGTGGCTTCCAAGTGTTGAGCCAAACTCCTCTTGGATCAATAGCAAGCAACTAACTCTTCCTTTAAGATCATGCCATGCACCCGTGACTGGTCCTTTTCCTCTCTCCGGAGCTTGAGTTCATTGTTGCTGCCCCACAAAGCTCCTCAGAATTTATCTCAGCCATTTTCCTCCTTGCGGGCCCTTTTGGTTTCTTGTTCAAGGGCTCTTGCAGTGGCCGCGTTTTCCTCTCGTAAATCGGTGCACTCTTTCTGGATGTTTGTAGCGGCTGACTTGAATTTTTCTTTGGCGAGCCTTGCCTTTCCTAGCTCTAATTTTAGAGCTTGGATTTCTTCATCCTCTTCCGGAGCTTCGAAATTCTCCTCATTGACAACTTTCAACTTGGAGAGCCAATCTAACCCTCGTGTATGAACTCTTAGCCATTCATGATAACCACCGATAATGCCATTACGAATGCCCCTAAGTTCTTTATCCCTCCTCAACGGACTTCTCCACGCCTTGTGGACTCTTTGTACAACCTTGAGACTTTGAGCACCGAAATCTCTCACAAGGAAAGGCGAGAGGCTCTCTTCCGTTGGCGCTCCCCTCATGGGGTACCCTAGTTGTCTTATGGCAAGTGCGGGATTATAGTTAATACAACCCCTCGTCCCCATCAACGGAACGTTAGGGTAGTCCCCACATGAGAAAAGAACTCCCTCCTTTCCTTCCTTCCATCGAGGAAACCAATTGATTGTGCTGCCTCCTATCCCAGCCAAGTGTTGGTCCCAATCAACTCTTCTCTTCTCGACGCACGAGCGATAACTTTGAAGCGGACACGGGTGTCTTATGTCTTGTTGGAATAGGTGCGAAACCAACCACACACAAAGAGCGGGTAAGCAGCAGATGATCCGTGTGCTGTTCTTCCCGCACCTTCGGTCGAATGTATCAAATAAGTCCACCAAGATAGCCACCACTGGGCTCTCCTTGCTATGGTGATATGCAAGGAAAGCATCAATTGCGGCTAGGTCCACCAAACCATCCACATTCGGAAAGAGGACAACCCCAAAGATCAACAAAGCTAGTATATCCGCAAATGGGACCCACTTTTATTGACTTGTCATATCCCTTGCCTTGCCTTCCAAGTATTTCCGCGGTATGCCCACTATGCCGTTTCGAGTTTGCTTTATATAATCCAATTCTCTCTCCGAATCTCCGACCACAGCTGCAATCTTGCTCAAAGAGGGAAGAAACCCGGAGAAAAGATATGGTTTTCTTCCCCCAAGAGGGCATCCTAATATCTCCTCAAATTCTTCAACAGTCGGTACCATTTGGAAGTCCCCAAACGTGAAGCATCTCAACGGCTGGTCATAGTATTGGGGAGGGATACAATAGCTTCCGTAAATACCTCCGCTGCGGTCAAATCTAAAATCTTTCCGCACACTTTGCGGAAGGCTTGCCTTTGGGGAGGTCCCATCAATCGTCCCAACTCCTTGAGGTTGGTGACATCTAGACCCTTAATCTTGACTTGATAAAATCTTTTTCCGTTTTGATTTGTCCCCATAATTTACCTAAAAAAGGGGTGGATCAAGACTCCGATATGAATGATGCAATGCGCATGCATGAAAACGGAAAGCAAACAAAACAAGGGGTAATTCACATATGCGATATCAAAAAAGATCCATCTTTTTAATACTACGTTCTAGGCATTATGGGGCCTCAACGTGTGTATTAAAAAGTGACGTATTACTCTAGAGAAACAAAACATCATTAGCAAAACTATATTTCATGTGCTATTCGCAGAGAAATGCATGAGAACAAATGGCACGGAGCGTGTTTGCTCTATGCCCTTATTTGGGAACCTATAAGATAATATCTAGGGGTCTCTAATAACTACTCCCAATGATTCATAACTCACATGGCTATTTTCTAGAGGTATCATCACTCAAGATAACAATATTGTGGCGGTATGGAATACCAGCGACAATATATTATAAAGAGAGAAAGCTCTAGACGAGGTTTCACTATTATCAAGCAAGTCGGAGACCTAGCATGATCATAGATTCACCTCCACTCCTTAAATTCTCATGAACCCGGGTATAGGGAAAATGTGGAAAAGACAGCAATTATTACATTTTACACAGTTCAACAAATGCACACACAAAGTTTCACAATTCCACAATTCTTTAAAATAAGCCTAACTCACAAAAACATATCCCCAGTGGAGTCGCCAACTGTCGTAACATGCCTTTTTGCGGGCGAGCGAAGCGAGGCTCACAAGTGCACTTTCCAAAGGAGGAAAGATGCGCGGAGTCACCACCAATGTTTATTTGTGGAAAACGTCGGAAAAAACCGAAGGAAACCGGTCAAAACGAATAGTCCAAGTTCGGGAGTTGTATTTACGTTTGAGGAAGGTATTAACACCTCTCACGTTTGTCTCAAAGGACAACAACCTATTTTTTAGAATTGTGTGAAATTGTGTTACCTTAAATTTTATTTCTTTTTTATTTTTGAGGTCGACAAAAGCGAGGCTCTTGCTCCTACGTACCCTCCATCGAAGAGGAAATCAGACCTACGTAGTTCTTTTTTAGGGGTGAATCAAGCGATTCTTTTTACTTGGAAGGTGATCATTTAAAGACTTTGGACCTTAAAAACGATCCATTTACTTGGTAAGAAAAACTGAGATATTGAACTTTCAAATCCTTTTTAGTGATTTTTTTGTGGACGAGCTTGACTTTGCGGGTTGATTTTAGCCTTAGTTTCGCTTTAGTTATTAGTCAATTCAATTAAGAAAGAGAAATCCCAAAGAGAAACATTCGATTGATTTTTCGCTTTATTTTACTAAAAGGTATTTTTTGATTATTATATTATTATTTTACCTCTTTTTTTTATTTCCAACGTGGTTACGACACGACCGAACAGTCGGATTTCATTTTAACAGGAATTAACGGATATTACAAATCAAAGGATCGGTGGAAATTTATTTTATTTTTTTATTAGGTGAGAAATGACTTAAATAAATGATTGAAGAACGTCAAAAGGGGGTACGGAAAGTAAATGAAACGAGAAATAAAAGTACAAAAAAACAAATGGGGACCACCACGGGTACATAGAATGAATTGAAAAGCTCGATTAGGGGTACTTACCGGTTGAAGACCGAAGAACAACGAAGAACGAACGATGAATGCCGAAGAGTGGTTGAAAATCTTCGCGTAATTATCCACGGAAACGTTACGGAAGCGCCTCGACTTGGATTTTCTTCACGGAAACAATTTTCCTCAGCAATTTCAAGTGAATACGAAGTGCCAAGAAGGCTGAACCCCTTTCCTCTTCACTCATCCCCCTATTTATAGCAAAATAGGGGAGGAGCTTGCCACCCAGCTCGCCCAGGCAAGCCAGGTTGCTTCCTCCAGAAGCAACTGCCTTCTGGAGGAAGAATCTGGAAGGCCCAAGTGGGCCTGGTTGCTATTTGCGCCCCCTTTTTTACTAAATACACCCCCTTCGCTTTTTTTTGGTGATTCTTTTTCTATAACATTACGAAACTTTATGAATTTCGTAATGATACTTATTTTCTTTCCATAAGGTTACGAAACCTTACGGATCATGTAATTACTCTTTTTTAGCTTTTGAAAAAGTTACGAAAACTCACGGATTGCGTAACAATACTTCCTTTTGGTTTTTGTCACATTACAGAATTCCACGGATTGCGTAACCACGCTTCCTTTTGATTTCCGGCACGTCTTGGGACTTCACATATTGTGCAATAAAGGGCACCAAGTACCTCGAAGCGGTCAATTAAAGGTTGCATGCCATCAAGCAATAGTCCCCGGACGAAATTAGGGTATGACTCATGGTCTTGCAAGTGAAGATCCTCATAAGCATCTTAAGGAGTTCCATATTGTTTGTTCCACCATGAATCCCCCTGATGTCCAGGAAGATCATATCTTTCTAAAGGCTTTTCCTGATTCTCTGGAGGGAGTGGCAAAAGATTTGTTGTACTACCTTGCTCCCAGGTCCATTTTCAACTGGGATGACCTTAAGAGGGTGTTCTAGGAGAAATTCTTCCCTGCATCTAGGACTATCGCCATCAGGAAAGACATTTCAGGCATTAGGCAACTTAGTGGAGAGAGCTTGTATGAGTACTGGGAAAGATTCAAGAAATTGTGTGCAAGCTGTCCTCACCACCAGATTTATGAGCAACTCCTTCTTCAATATTTCTATAAGGGACTTAGCAACATGGAGAGGAGTATGATTGATGCTGCCAGTGGTGGAGCTCTTGGTGATATGACCCCTGCTGAGGCTAGGAATTTGATTGAGAAGATGGCTTCCAACTCTCAACAATTCAATGCAAGAAATGATGTTATTGTCCTTAGAGGAGTGCATGAGGTGACCACAGATTCATCTTCATCTACTGAAAATAAAAAGCTTGAAGGAAAACTTGATGCCTTGGTCAACCTAGTAACTCAGCTTGCCATGAATCAGAAATCTGCATTTGCCCCTGTTGCAAGAGTCTATGGTCTATGTTCAGCTGCAGATCACCATACAGATCTCTGTCCTTCTTTGCAGCAATATGGAGTCAATGAACAACCGGAAGCTTATGCTGCAAACATTTATAATAGACCCCCTTAGCAGCAAAACCAACAATAACAGAATAATTATGATCTTTCAAGCAACAGATACAATCCAGGTTGGAGGAATCTTCCAAATCTGAGATGGACAAGTCCTCCACAACAACAACAGCATGTCCTTCCTTTCCAGAATATTGCTGGTCCAAGCAAGCCATATGTTCCTCCTCCAATTCAGCAACAACAACAACAGTCACAACAAAGACAACAAGCAGCTGAGGCACCTCCTCAACCTACCTTGGAAGAGTTAGTGAGGCAAATGACCATCCAGAATATGCAATTTCAGCAAGAGACAAGAGCCTCCATTCAGAGTCTGAAAAATCAGATGAGGCAGATGGCTACTCAGTTGAACCAAGCTCAGTCCCAAAATTCTAACAAATTGCCTTCACAGACTGTGCAGAATCCGAAAAATGTGAGTGTCATCACCTTGAAGTCTGGCAACCAAATTCAAGTGCCTCCAACAATAGCAGAACCTGCACCTGAACCTATCAAGCTTCATTCTACACCTGAAATAGAGGATAAGATAGTTGCACAAAAGAGAAAGCTTCCTGTCGCAACCTACCCTTCGGCGCGAGGGCGACGTGTGACTTGTGGGTGCGTCTTCCAGGAAAGGAATATGTGCGGAGTCGCCACCAACGTTTATTTGAGGAAAACGTCAGAAAAACTAGAAAAGACGTGGTCTACGAACTTTAAGTGAAAGGTTCAGGAGTTATATTTACGCACGGGAAAGGTATTAACACCCCACACGTCCGTCGCAAGAGACGGCAACCTTTAATCAAATGTGCAAATATGACTTCAATTTTATGTTATTTTCCCTTTGTCATGCCCTAATTTCGTCCGGGGACCTTTGCTTGATGACATGCGACCTTTGTTTGGTCCTTGTAAGGTGCTTGGCACCCATCATTAGGAAATTTGTGAAATTCCGGGACATGCCGAAAAACAAAAGAAAATATTGATGCACAATCCGTAAGGTTCCGTGACACACCGAAAATCAAATGGAAGCATCTTTGCATAATTAGTGAGGTTCCGTAACATTCCGTAAGTCATAAAGGGGATGATTATGTAATCCGCAAGGTTCCGTAACTTTACGGAAAGAAAACAAGTATTGTTACGAAATTCGTAAGTTTCCATAACTTTACGAAAAAAGAATCACCAAAAAAAAAGCAGAGGGGGGTGTACTTAGTAAAAATGGGGGTGCAAATAGCAACCAGGCCCACATGGGCCCTCCAGAAGATTCCTCCAGAAGGCTGTTGCTTCTGGAGGAAGCAACTTGGCTCGCCTGGGCGAGTTGGGCGGCAACCATCTCCCCTATTTTGCTATAAATAGGGGAGGAAGTGAGAAGGAAAAGGGTTCAGCCCCTTAGGCACTTCTCTCTCTTTCGAATTTTCTTAGAAAAATTGTTTCCGTGAAGAAAATCTAAGCCGAGGCGCTTCCGAAACGTTTCCGTAACGTTTTCCGTGAGGAATTTCGCAAAGGTTTTGACCGTTCTTCGACGTTCTTCATTCGTTCTTCATCGTTCTTCGATCTTCAACGGGTAAGTACCTTGAACCAAGCTTTTCAATTCATTCTATGTACCCATGGTGGTCCACATTGTGTTTTGTGTATTTCTATCCTCGTTTCATTTACTTTTTATACCCCCTCTTGACGTGCTTAAGCCATTTTACTTAAGTCATTTCTCGCTTAACCTAAAAATAAAATAAATTTCCACCGATCGTTTGAATTGTATTATCCGTTAACTTCGGTTAAAATGAATTCCGACCATTCGGTTGTGCCGTAACCACGTTGGAAATCAAAAAAAGAGGTAAAATAATAATATAATAATCAAAAAAATATCTTTTAGTAAAATAAAGCGGAAAATCAATCGGACGTTTTTCTCTTTGGGATTTCTCATTCTTAATCGAATTGACTAATAATTAAGGTGAAACTAAGGCTAAAATCAAGTCGCCTAGTCAAGCTCGTCCACAAAAATAGGTTTTGAATTTTATCATTTAAATTTCTTACTAAGTAAATGGATCATTTTCAAGGTCCAACACCTTAAAATGATCACCTCTTAAAGTAAAAAAGAATCACTTGATAAGAAAGAACTACGTAGGTCTGATTTCCTCATCGCAAATTGAGGAATACGTAGGAGCAAAGGGAAACACCCTTGTCGACCACAAAAAGAGAAAAATATAAAAAAGGTATAAAGGATATAAAGACATAAAAAGGGAACATAGAAATCAAAGTCACGTTTGCACATTCAATTAAAGGCTGCCGTCCCTTGGGACGGACGTGTGGGGTGCTAATACCTTCCCCGTGCGTAAATACAACTCCCGAACCTTTCACTTTAAAGTTCGTAGATCGCGTCTTTTCCGGTTTTCCCGACGTTTTCCTCAAATAAACGTTGGTGGCGACTCCGCGCGTATTCTTTTCGTGGAACACACATCCCGCGAGTCACGCTTCGCCCTCCCGCCGAAGGGTAGGTTGCGACAGTTGGCGACTCCACTGGGGACTGCTTTTAGAGAGTTAGACCATTTAATCTTGTGCAATGTTTTACCATGACTTACTCCTTTGTTGGTTTCCCTTCATTATGTTCTTGTGTATATAAACTCTTTGTTGCTTTTTAGTGCGTTTTAAAATGTATGCATGAAGTAAATATTTATTCATTTGATGCACACAAACACCAACACTATTTGCACACACTGTGAGTGAAAAAGGGCCCTATACCCGGGTTCATGGGAACATAAGGAGTGGAGGTGAATCTGTGATCATGCTAGGTCTCCGACTTGCTTGATTACAGTGAACCCTCATCTAGAGCTTTTCTCTTTGAAAACTTATTGTTGCTAGTAGTCCCTACTGCTGCAATATGTTCTTCGAAGAGAATGATACCTCTAGAAACTATCAAAAGAGATATGACTACCTTGGGGGTTATCACTAAATGGCTAGTTAGTTCTCTCCCTTATAGGTCCCTTAAATAGGGGCACGGAGCAAACACGCTGCGTGCCATTTTTCACACTGCCATGCATAAATATAATATACCCTTTTGGTTATGTTCAGTGGATATTATCATGCTATTGCGCCTTTTGCATACGCATAGGGGTTCTGTCTTGATCCCCTCTATAAAAAAACCAACGAAGGGTCCGTGTCACCTTTTTAAATACATACGTTGGGGCACTTTGCTACCCCTAGACGTTGTATCTAAGAAGGAGACAGTTTCTCGGGCTCCCATATTCGTAAATTGCATCTGTGTCATATGCATTTCTTCATGCATTCATCCATTCCACCCATGATAGATGTCGGAGTTTTGAATCGCACTAGATTTTATTTCACTTTAGTAAAACATGGGATCGAGTCAAAAGCCTTCGCTTAAAAAGAGGTTCTATCAAGTCAAAATCAAGAGCTTAGAGGTCACTAGTTTACGAGAGTTGGGGCAATTAATGGGTCAACTTCAATGGCAAGCCTTCTGCAGAGCCTACGGTAAGATTTGGGACCTAGCTATGGTAGAAGTCTCCATGGAACCAATTGCATCCCTTTCCCAGTATTATGACCAGCCCCTAAGGTGCTTCACATTCGAGGACTTCCAGCTAGTGCCGACTGTGAAAGAGTTTGAAGAAATCCTGGGATACCCACTGGGAGGAAGGAAGCCATATCTTTTCTCTAGGTTCTATCCTTCCACGACAAGAGTTGCCAAGGTAGTGAAAATCTCAGCACAAGAGTTGGACCGGGTAAAGCAAAACAGGAATGGGATAGTTGGAGTACCAAGGAAGTGTTTGGAGGAAAGGGAAAAGGCCTTGGCAAATCAAGGCGAATGGGCTTTCTTTTATTGACATCTTGGCGCTTTTGATCTTTGGAGTTGTCCTCTTTCCGAATATGGAAGGGTTAGTAGACCTAGCAGCGATTGACGCTTTCCTCGCCTTTCATCATGGCAAGGAAAGCCCGGTCGTCGCCATTTTGGCCATGTATGACACGTTCGACCGGGGATGTGAAAACAGCAGTGCAAGAATCGTTTGTTGTGCACTGGCTCTCTATGTGTGGCTGGTTTCACACCCTTTTTCTCCAAGAAGGTAGGCCCGTCTATCCGCTACAAGGTCACCGCTCGTGCGTCGAAGAAAGAAAGACGAATTGGGACCAACTCTTGGCTAGCATAGAGGGGCGTCTGTTAATTGGTTCCCTCACTAGAAGGAAGGAAGAATCAAGATTCTATCTTCATGTTCCCTTAATGGGAACAAGGGGTTGTATAAATTATAATCATGTCCTCGCCATAAGACAGCTTGGCTACCCCATGAGAGGAGCGCCATTAGACAAAAGCATCACGCCTTTCATTACACGGGGTTTCAGTGACCCCAATGCAAAGGTACTCCAAGGAGTTTGCAAGGCATGGGATGCGGCGTGAAGAAAGGACAGAGAGCTTAGGGGAAGCAGTAATGGGATCATCGGCGGCTATCATAAGTGGCTGAGAGTCCGGACACAAGGATTGGATTGGCTCCCAAATCTAAAGATTGTGAGAGACAATGAGGTTAAAGCTTCGGAAGAAAGTGATGAGGTACAAGCCCTAAAGGCAAAGCTTGAAAGAGCCCGGGTAGTCAAAGAGAAGTTCAAGTTCATAGCCATCAAAGTCTGAAGAGAGTATGATGAACTAAGGGACGTCAATATGGCCACCGATGAAGCCTTGGAATGAGAAACCAAGAAGGCCCGAAAGGAAGAACACGATCAAAACAAGTTTTGAGGGGCTTTATAGGGCAGCAATAGTGAGCTCAAACTCCGAAGAGGTGAAAGGAATCATCACGGGTCAAAGGCATGATCTGGAAGGACGAGCTAAAGGCTTGCCTTAGGTCGAAAAGAAATTTGTCCCAACAGTTAAAGTGAGACTAAAGGGAATATGTGGACCATCATCGATGAGTGCAAAGAGAAGCTAAATCTAGCGGCGACTCACGAGCAAAGGCTAGAGGATGAGTACGCCAAGATATCAGCAGAAAGGGAAGCAAGGGAAAGGGTAATTGATTTCATTGCACCAAGAGGCAAACAATGAGGATGGACCGATTTGATCTTACTTTGAACAGGAGTCAAGGACTTCCCCGATTGCTAGCCAAGGCCAAAGCAATGGCGGACACCTACTCCGCCCCCGAGGAGATCCACGGACTTCTCAGCTATTATCAGCATATGATAGACTTGATGGACCATATGATTAGAAACCGCTAGGAAGTTTGTATTGTCGCTCAGATCTTGACTAGTTATAACTTTTTGAATAAAATGAGTTTATCCCACGTTTTTACTCCAAAAATCAGTGCGAATCAAGTCACTCCCGCATTTTATCTCTAGCATGCATTGTATGTTGGTCTCGTCCTTTGTCACGGGAAGCCGGAAGGTCCATATCACCTTCTTAATTGTACACATGGGGCACTGCGCCCCCAAATGCGCAAGTAAGAAGAGATAATTTTTCGGGCTCTCGTGTCCGTAAAATGCATTCATATCATGCATCGCATAAGCATCTCTTCATAACATCATAATGAACATATCGTTCCTGCACTTGTCCGTTATCATATTCCAGCCTCACATTTTGCATGAGTCATGGCATCATCATGCATATGCGTTCAACAAAATTTTTGATCTGCAAAATTGCATACCATTTGTTTTCATGTTTGCTCATCCTTGCGTTTTCCTCTACAAAACAAAAACAAAAAAGGGGAAGCGTGAAACTTCACACTACATTCTTAGTTGCATGTGTTAGGCACCATGAGCCAACCATGTTGGGATCATAAACCCATTTCTAAAAAAAAAAAAGCACACAACAACAAAACAAAATAATTGAACATGGTACCTAATGCATGGTTAACTAGGAAATGGTGTTTCTTCGGGCATCTCAATTTCATAATTACATTTTCTGTGCATAAGCTTAAAGTATGCCCGAGTCATTCATCCCTATGAGATGTTGTTGAAGTATTGGCGATCAGAATTGCCATTCCTTGGATTATAGGGTTGAACCAAGCTCATGCTTTTACAAAAAGGTTCATCAAGTCAAGTTGAAATATTGAAGTAACCGTCTTGCAAAATTGGGGCAAAAGATGAATCGAGTCACATCACTGCTTCGTCTACTGCCAAACATATTTAGGATTGTTGATGTCCTTGTTACTTCCAGTTTCACCTTGACAAAAATGTCATGGACCATGTTGAAAATCTAAATTGATTCAACCCCATATCCTGCGTAAAAATTCGCAATACTTCAACTATACATCATTCGCATACATCCATGCTTTTCATTGGTTGCATTGCTCATTGCATTCTTTCCTTGAAAAATAAAATAAAATGAACTTAATCATTGACACCAAAAAAAAAAAAAACATGCTTTACGGCGCCCTTACCGAACTCGTGCTAGAGCTAGAGTAATAGGTGAAGCAGAGGAGGTGCAAGAGAAGATGAAGGCCGAAATGGAGGCCACGAAAGAGCAAATGGCCACAATGATGGGGGCCATAATAAGCATGAAAAAGATAAGGGAAGTCGATATGGTTGCAGTTGCCGCTACCAACGCTGTTGCTAAGGTGAACCCGACGTCCCCATCCGGCCTCAAGCAAATGAATCATCCAACCTCAAATATGGTAGGCAAAGATTTAGGAAGTACGGATGACCCCATGACGTGCAAATTCAAAACAAGCACGCCTTCCCGCCATATGGCTTGCCTCCCAAACTATACACCACCCAATGTGGCGTACATTCCCAATGAGGATGTCAATAACTCCACTCCCATACTTATTAAGAGCCAACAACCTCAATCTGATCATGCACATGTCTCTCGACCCATGGAGGAGACACATGGAATGCCCCACCACAATCTAGCCGACTTCGAGCCTTGCCTCGGATATGCCACTGAAGGGAAAGCAGTTGGTGGTATACCCCTGCAAAACACTTTGGAGGGCCCTCAGTGTCACCCACAACCACAACCCTCAACAGTTAAAAACCCTCATGCTATGACAGAAATGGGAAAGAGGAAAGGCTCAGGGCCATTGAAGGAGGTAAAGATTATGCCTTTGCTAACCTAGAAGAGTTGTTCCTAGTACCCAATATCATCACCCCTCCCAAGTTCAAGGTGCTGGACTTTGACAAGTACAAAGGGACTACTTGCCCCAAGAACCATCCAAAGATGTATTGTCGGAAGATAAGGGCATACGCCAAGATGAGGAACTGCTAATACATTTCTTCCAAGAAAGTCTTACTGGGGTAGTTGTTACATGGTACACTAACTTGGAACCTTCCCAAGTCCATACTTGGAAGGACCTAATGGTTGCCTTCGTTAGGCAGTATCAGTACTATTCTGATATGGTTCCGGATAGGATGCAACTACAGAACATGTGCAAAAAGGGAGACGATAATCGTGATGGTAGACACATTATCGGTACTCTACTATGAAAAGATGGTGGGCTGCGCACCCTCAAAGCTTTGCAGATTTGGTCTTCGCCAGTGAAAGGATCAATGTGGGTCCGAAAAGAGGCAAATTTGATCATCCTACTAGGACGACTGAGAAAACTGGGGCAAATAAAGAGGGTGAGAAAGAGGGAGAAACCCATGTTGTGACTGCCATTCCTATACGGCCAAGTTTCCCACCAACCCAACAATGTCATTACTCAGCCAATAACAAACCTCCTTACCCACCACCCAGTTATCCACAAAGGCCATCCCTAAATCAACCACAAAGCCTGTCTACCGCACTTCCAATGACAAAGACCACCTTTAGCACAAACCAAAAAAAACACCAACAAAAAGGAATTTTGCAGCAAAAAGCCTGTAGGGTTCACCCCAAATTCCGTTGTCATATGCTAAACTTGATCCATATCCACTCGATAATTCAATGGTAGCCATAACCCCAACCAAGGTTCCTCAACCTCCATTTTTCTAAGGATACGACTCGAACGCAACGTGTGCTTATCATGGAGGAGCCCCTGGGCATTCCATTGAGCATTGTATGACCCCGAAGCATAAAGTGTGAAGTCTAATTGATACGGGCTGGCTGAAATTTGAGGAGAATCGCATGTAAATCCTGACATTGACAAGAGATGCCACACATGGGGAAATTTTGAAAGCTGTTGTTAGATGTCTCTAATGACTCATCAGGATTTTCAAGTGCAAGCCATTGGTCAGTTTGCTCAAGCGACCTGTGCTCCTGAGTTTGGACTTCCAAGACCGTTCAATCAGAGATTTCTCGTCTTGCACGTTGGTGGGGGTGCCATAAAACAACGAGCAAAGTTCAAAACAAATAAGTTTCAAAATAAAAAATAAGTTTCAAAATAAAAAATAAAAAGGCATTTGATTGACTGTGTTTTCAAGTAAAAATATAGACGTTCATGTGACCTCATTTTGTCTTTTTAGAGAGAAGTGAGTTATCAAGAATAGGATGTTGGACAAATGGCCTCAGTTACCTTAAGAAAAAGGGGGGGTTGAATTAAGATGCAAAGACTATTCCCCAATTGAACTATCACTCTTTCTTTTTGGATTAACAATGCACCCTTAACATGAATTACTCAAAAGACAATTCAAAATAAACTTCTTTAAAGCAAAAGATAAATAGCAATAAATAAAAGAAGTTTAAAGGAAGAGAGGAATGCAAACTTGATTTATACTGGTTCGGCTACTTCCCGCACCTACGTCCAGTCCTCAAGAAACCCACTTGAGATTTTCCACTCTTTTTGTAAAACTCCTTTTACAAAGTCTGAACCACACAGGGACAACCCTTCCCTTGTGTTCAAGAATCCTCTACAATAAGAGACTCTCAGTCTCTTAATTCCTTTTCAGAAGTAAGAAGAAGAGAAGAAGAAATCTCTCTTAAAAGGGATAGATTGTACAATGAAGACCAATCAAAATTCCTTATTGAATATGCAAGTGGTTGACCAAGGAATCTTTTTGAGAGGATAAGACAGTTCAGTTCAGAAAAACCCTTAATCTTTTGAGAGGATAAACTTTTTGGGCAACGAAAACTCTCTTTAAATTCGTGCTTCCAAGCCACCTTTGATGCCCATTCATAAACCATTTGAATAGATGTGACTCTTGGAAATTATTTTCTGAAAATCTCCTCTGGTAATCGATTACAAGACTTGTGTCATCGATCACAGGCTTTAAAATTTGAATAAACTGCTGGTAATCAATTACCATCCATGTGTAATCGATTACACATTATAAATTTTGAATTCAATTTCTAGTGACTGTTATAAACATTTTCAACTGCTGGTAATCGATTACCAGAGAGCAAATCTCAATTTGAAATGATAGAATTCTTTGGTCAAACCTTTTGTTTTTCAATTTGGAAACTTCTTCCTAAGATTCTAGAGATCAACTTGATCATATATCTTGATTTCTTGTCTCGAATAAAACTTAGAAGCACTTGATCCTTCGGCATCATCAAAACATCTTGCTTCTACATAGGAGTCATTTGACTTAATCCATCAACTGAAAAAATCCTTCAACTATTTCTCGTCCTTGGAAAATTCTTTTTGCAAGAATCAACTGCTTCTTTCATTCTTCCTCACTACGAGGCTATGAAAACAAGTCAACGATTGGTACCTCAAAGCCTTACACTGGGGCAATGAGGGGCATCGTGCATGAGCCTCAAGTGAACCTAGGGGCAGATTAGAAGTTCTCACCCAATAGGTTCCCTCCTACAAGGTCATGACGAAAGACAACGATTGGTACCTCAAAGCCTTACACTGGGGCAATGAGGGGCACCGTGCATGAGCCTCAAGTGAACATAGGGGCCGATCAAAGTTCTCACCCATCGATGTTTTTAACAAAAAAAAGGGGGATAAACCCTAGGATTTCAATGGATTGATTAAACATCAAACGACTCCATTGCCGTCACTCCAAAATGGTCAAATGACTAAATCAAACAAAACACACACTCTAAGGGAGTTCTCGGAGAGATTTGCAAAAGATAGGATAAGGTTGCATGGACTATCACCTCTTTCAAAAGGACAGTCAATTTGTGTTTTCCAAAAAAAAAAATCAAATCAAAATCAAAATCACAAAATAGGGAAAGAATGTCATGAACATTGTACAATTTTCCATAACATTGCATTATTGCATACAAAGCCTGCATTTACTGCATTTCAAGATGAAGGTTGCATACATTTGCATCCCCAAAAAAATCATCATGTTCATATTAGGTAATAAGTGAATAGATGAGAGGCCCTCTCAAAAAGTCAACCTCTTCCTTTCTTGTAAGGTTAAAGTCCTTTGGTACTTGTACCTATTGGCTCGCCTTTAGAGGACTGCATGTCCTCACCTTCAGAGGGCTACACACCCTCGCCATCAGAGGACTGCATGTCCTCACCTTCAGAGGACTGCATGTCCTCACCTTCGTAGGGCTACAGGCCCTCGCCATCAGAGGACCACACGTCCTCACCTTCAGAGGGCTACATGCCCTCGCCATCAAAGGACTGCATGTCCTCACCTTCAGAGGGCTACACGTCCTCGCCAACAGAGGGTTGCACGCCCTCACCTTGAAAGGACTACACGTCCTCGCCAATAGAGGGTTGCACGCCCTCACCTTGAGAGGACTACACGTCCTCACCATCAGAGGGCTGCACGCCTTCACCTCCAGAGGACTACATGTCCTCGCCTTGAGAGGGCTACACGCCCTCACCTTCGGTACTAGTTACCCTCACCGTCAGAGGACTACACGTCCACGCCTTGAGAGGACTACAC
>NC_016090.4:25720554-25808054 GCF_000004515.6 Glycine max | reverse complement strand
GTCTTCGACCATTTTTTTTATCTTCAACCATTTGGTTAAAAACTAAATTCTTAGAATGGTGTACGCACTCTAATTTTGCTAAGACATAAAAATATTTCGTTCATGTAAAATATTGAAGATCGGATTTCAAATCCAATGCCCACGCATAGATTTGGGGCCCTTTCGGCCGAGATTATCATTTGCCACTCTAGATTTGAGTGTTGGCTCCAATGGACCAAAGATCAAGACTATACCTTCTCTTTGGAAACAAAAACTAATGTGGAGAAGTTGGTTGTATGGACTTTTTATTATTTTGATCTACTCAATTTGATGACGGAGACTTTTACGTTTTTTTTTTGTTATCTGAATTAGGTATTTTTATTGATTTTTTTCTCTTCTATAGATGTACATTTCATACGTTATGATTGCAATATTTAAAAGAAAAATCACTCTACCCTCTCAAACTATCATGCTTTTATTTTTATTTATATTCTTAACAACCTAACCCCTTTTATTCTATCCATTTTTTATTTCTATTTCTAAATTAAATTTTCAATATTTTTTAAAAGAAACCATCAGTAGTTAAAACTAACCTTATATCATAATTTAAATGTGTTCAATGAAAATCTAAGATATAATTTATACACGCAATATATATATATATATATATATATATATATATATATATTTATTATGAATTTAAATGATAATATAAAGTTATATAATTAAAAAATTATTTATCATAAGTTTTATTTAATTTATACAAAAAAAACAAACATTTATCCAACAATACATAATACTAAAATCTTAATTTGATAATATATATATATATGAAAGTTGAAAAGCTTTTCACATTCCACTATTTCCTGCTTTTTTTATGGTTGTTATTTTGTTTTAGCCTTATGTATTGAAATTGGCATCATTAGTTGCAAATTTAGCATTATGAATAAGCAATATACTCTCCCAATAAATATTACCAAATGAATGAAATAAGAATTAGCTTATTTAATTTCTTGAACAATGTTAGCACCAATCTTGACAAGAAGGGTCTTATTATCCCAGGTTATAGTCAAAGTGCGAAGGAAATTGTGGAAGGTGCACTATTCCCTGAAGCTGGCGTAGACAACACAAAAGTTGGTCATGCAGGTGGAGTAGGTGGGCTTGTGATTGTGAGAGACCTTGAATTTTATTCCTATTGTGAGTCTTGCATGCTACCATTTTATTTTAAGTGTCATGTGGGTTATGTCCCTTCTGGCCAAAGAGTTTTGGGTTTAAGCAAGCTCTCTCGTGTGACCAATGTGTTTGCAAAACGACTCCAAGAGCCTCAGCGTCTTGCAGATGAGGTGTGTTTTGCTTTGCATCAAGGAATAGAACCAGCAGGTGTTGCTGTCGTTCTTCAATGCACACACATCAACATTCCAGACACAGTTTTTGACACAAATCACAAAGGGTTGGTGGAGACACTAGTTTCTTCAGGGTCTGGTGTTTTTGAAAACAAAGATGCAGACATGTGGGGTGATGTTTTTGGTCTTCTTAAGTTTAGAGGAATTGATAAGGATAAAGTACATGTTAAGGGATCATTAGACCAATATTGGTGCCCTTCTTTGTCATCCAAGATTGGAGAAATCAACCCTATTATGGTCACTGCAGTATCTTCAATTCTCAAGTCTTTAGGTGAGGATCCAACAAGAAAGGAGTTAGTAGGGACTCCAAGTAGATATGTGAAATGGCTGATGAACTTCCAATATTGCAGTGACATTGATGGGAAGCTGAAGCTGAATGGTTCCCCTTGGAGTGGGGAGGTAAACTTTGATGAGAAAGAGGTACACTCAGAGCTAAACTTGCCCTTTTGGTCACAATGTGAGCATCATCTACTTCCATTTCATGGTGTTGTTCACATAGGATATTTCATTTCCAAAGGGTGTCACCCCATTGAAAAATCTCTTTTACAGTCAATAGTGCTTTTTTATGGTTTTAAGCTTCAAGTTCAGGAGAGGCTCACCAAGCAGATAGCAGAAACTATTTCTCCACTGATAGGTGGAAATGTGATAGTAGTAGTGGAAGCAAGTCACACATGTATGGTTTCTAGGGGGATTGAGAAGTTTGGAAGCAACACAGCTACCATTGCTGTATTGGGACGCTTTTCAATTGACCTTGCTGCAAAAACCGCGTTTTTGGAGAGTATTCCAAAATGAGTGTTAATGAGGCTAGCTCACTCCTGGAAGGATTTCTAAATTTTTCCATTCTCATCATTCTTTGCATATTTAAGGTTTTGCTTCCTTCCTTCTTGATGTAATAACCCAATACTATATATTGTATTGAGGGAGTGAGAATTTTCAAAGCTAAATAAGAGTTGAAGTTCATTAAAATTATGCTACCAACCAACTTGGACTGAATAGCATTGTCCTCACTGTCTTAGGTGTTATACTTGTTGAAATACGTACTACCAATCAACTATACGACTAGGTAAACATCCTAAGTACCATCTTATGAAAGCAATGTTCTAGGCAGAGTTAAAGACATTTAAATTGACATTTAGACTGGAAATTATACTCAAATAATTTTAATAGTTCCTAAAATTGCAGGCACAATCAATTTCGTTTCCTAAGTTACAAAATTCTCATTTTAGTACATTGAACTACCAAGCATCGATCATTTAAGTTCTTATATATTTTTGTAGTAGGAATACATGATAAGAATCACTTTATAATTTCTGTGACTAAAATACGATTTTTATAATTTAAAAAGTATCTTTATTGGTGTCCATAATTTATTTTACAATAGTAAACTCATCATATGATTTCTAATAAGTTCAGCAATACATTGTGGTAAAAACTGATAGAAATATGGAGTAGTGTTGCGCAACTACCCTTGCAAGAGAGTGAGCTACTGCATTAGCATGCCCCTTCACTAATTCTACTCAAAAGTTTGGAACAATGGACAAATACGATTGCAGCCATGCATTAATAATGGAACCAGCTTCTGTAGCATGAGTTGAGCTATAAACCTTGTCCACCAATCCCTTGCATTCAGTTTCAAAGACTACATGAGACATATCCAATTCAATTGCCAAATTTAGAGCTTGAAGCAATCCCAAGGCTTCTCCTTCTAGCACAACTATACGTGATGGAAATATAGAGATAAGACCGAATAACATGTTGAATATAGGGATAAAACTGAATAGATTGTCAAAGGCATATATACCTGAATTCGCATCATCCACCATAACCGTGGCTTGACGATATAAGACCCTTAATTAACCTTGAGAGGATTACTATCCACACTACTAGAAAAAATGCTTTCAACATCGCTATTTTATGAGATCATTTGTAGCTTTTCAATTTCTCACTCAAAATAAAATCAATTGCGACAATTATAAACAATATCAACACACTTGAGTGAAACGTTTGGTTACATGCAGCAGAAGAAATACATGAGACTTATACTTAAACAATATTAATTAAGGATATGATAACAAATAGTTTGTAACTCATCAAAACCTATAAAGGACATATGTTTATCTATATATCCTTGATTAAAGCATATAACTTCGACAAAATTACAATTTGAAATACCATAAGTAATAATACAAAAATATGGTATAGAGAAATTAATATATCTTCAAATTTAGGATTCCTATAGTCCTAACAATATTGCCCACAAATAACGAATGACAATAGAGAGTTAATATTGAAAGTCATCACATAAAATAATATTCTATAAGAGACTAACACAAAATCCTTAATGTAGGTCCTAACAACAAAGTGATTACAACCAATCAACAAAGTGGTCACAAATAGTATGTCACAAGAAAACCATTTTATCAAGACAACTAAATTTAGTTGCTCATGTATGATTAATTAGGCATTTGAGGTAGAGATCTTGTATCAATACAATTCCATTTATAGGACATTACTTTCAATATGTAAGATCCTCCCACTTGATAAAGAAAAAAATAGTTCACTTAATGATTTCAAGAAAAATTGACCAAAAGGCTAAACAAAATCCAACTATTTTCTTTATCACACTAGAATCATATCAAGTAATGTCATACCAATAGGGTATGTCGAGTATCCACATGATAGCTATTTGTTTCTATAAAATACTTCATTAAACTAATTTGCATCGTGATATGCAAATGCAACATTTCAAAATAATATTGGATTGCTTAAAAGAAAAATGTTCAATTAAAAAGGTTTGACATTGAGGCTAATATGGAACAACAAATGAAACAAGAGCATAAGTTGTCACATACTCAAAGAGTTAAATATTTTCAAATAGATACAACCAAAACATGTCTTTATAGAGGGGATTTATTGTTTGTTGAGATCTCTTTCTAAAATGTCAAAACATAATAAATAAGAAATATAATACTATAATGTACAAGAAAAAAAAACTTCAATATTGATTGGGTACTCATACAAATATATGATATAAGTGTAGAGCGTAGCCTAAAAATTTTGAGAAACAGTGTCACCCTTGTATATGGTTGCATATTTATAATCTAAAAACAATAAGAATAATTTATTTATATGACAAGTTAAAAATACTACTAGAAAAATCAAAATTAGTAACAAAGTTTTGTGATAGAATATATCCTTCACAATTATTGATGACCTTTGTGAGGAATTTATAAAATGTGATTGACATGTATTTCCACTACTACAAAATATAGATTTAACTTCGCTAAGTTAACATCAGTTTTTGATAAAAACCGATGTTAACAAAAATACGGTGGCATAATGGTAAATAGCGTAACTTTTTTAACATCGGTTATCCAAATAACCGATGTTATCACAGTAGGTTAACATCAATTTTTAAAAAACTGATGTTAACATCACTTCCTTAACATCGGTTTGCCCATAAAATCGATGTTGGTAAATGATAAGTTAACATCGGTTTTTTAAAAAACTGATGTTAATGTTAACATCACTTACTTAACATCGGTTTGCCCAAAAAACTGATGTTGGTGAATGATAAGTTAACATCGGTTTTTTAAAAGAACCGATCTTAACATTAATAACACTTTGTTAACATCAGTTTTTGGAGAAAACCGATGTTAATGAACTCGATTTTTTTAAAACTTATTGGCTCCACACCCTAAGTCAGTCACGTCTGTAGCACATCTTTGTCTCTGGCGCAGCTCTGGTGTCGCTCGCATAGGTTTTCCTCTCCATGTCGGGACTCTTCTTTCTCACTCCCACTCGCAGCCAGGTCATTGCTATTATCGTTGTTGGTGTCAAGGTAAGCTTCATTGGTTGGTTGTCACTTTTTGTTGTTGGGCTTTTGAAGTTAGTGACATGTAGGGTAGGGTAAGGAAGAGACAAGACTCTATATAGTGACCAAACAAACAACCCCTTGCAAGGCCTTCGGCAAGGGCACCCTGCGTGCTACTATACTGTCCAGTGTCAGTGTTTGTGACTTTATGTCCTAAGACTAAAAGGTGTTGTTTGTTTGATAGCATTCTGGGGCACGGTACCTGTAACACCCTGATATATATATATATATATATATATATATATATATATATATATTATTAGTAATTATGTTTGATGTTTGATTATTTGTTGCGTTATTTTCATCCGTAATTATTCTTAAGGAAGTTAATTTAGTTAATAGAGGGGTGTGGATAGATAAGGATCTAACTTCTCAAAGAAGCCTCTTGAGAAAGCTTCTCAAAGAAGCCACGAGGAAGCTTCTGGAGGAAGCCTCTTAATGAAGCTTCTAGAGAAAGCTACATGGAGCTACCTCAATAAAAACGATGCCCAGCGTTTGTTAACTGTTGGCTCTTCTCAAAATTTGGTCTGCAACTCTAGAAGACACTTTTCCATTACCTGACCGTTGGGATCTTTGAGAAGATGTCTGGAGTGTGCTAGAAGCCTCTTAATGAAGCTTCTGAAGGAAGCCTCTTAATGAAGCTTCTAGAGAAAACTACATGTAGCTGCCTCGGTAGAAATGCTTCCCAGCCTTCGTTAACCGTTGGATCTTCTCGAAATTTGGTTTGCAACTTCACAAGATACTTTACCATGATTTAACCGTTGGGATCTTTCCGAAAATATCTGGAGTGTGCTAGAAGCTTCCGTTCCCGAGAGCATCTCTTATTTAAGCATTTCAGCCTTTGCTTTCTTGTAGCTTAGGAAAAATGCCATTTCTTCTTCTTTCTTTCTTCCAAATCCATTTCTAAAGTTCCAAGTACTTTCTCCATCACCCACATCCACCATTAGCCACCACAAACCATCATTGTTCTCCATTGAAAACCCACACCGAGAGGAACCCTTCAACCGAAGCAGAATTTCCAACTTGGCTTGCGGTTTCGGTAGAGAACGAAAACCCTAATCTTATCTTTCATTTTCTTTCGAGGTAACCATGGTTCTATGCTTGTTTCTTGTTAGTTCCATCTTGTATTTGCATCTTTTCTAACTTTGCAACCGCCATTGCATGTCTTATGCTTCCTTTGAAAAACCTTAGAGAAAGAGACTTTGTAAGCGTTATCCTTTCATGAAATGCATGTTATTTTTGTAACCTACACTGAACCCCGGTCACACTGGCGTGGTTGGAATTTCCAAATTACGTTCCTTTGTAAAACCCGAAATACTCTCAGCTCTTTCATGTAGTGATGTGGGTGTTTGACCCAGAGCACTGTTACTAGCTTTGTTTTCTGAAATCCATACTAAGTCTCCTTCGTTTTGGCATGGTAGAGGCTTGTGCGGAATCGACAAGCAAGGACAAAAAGGAATCTTCAAGTGACGCGACGAGGAATCCGTGGGGTAGCTCACTATAGGTAAGGGGAGTTTATTATAAAATTTACCGATTTAACACCATAGTTAGGGTCAGGGAACCTAGCTATGAGGATATCTGCCTGTCCCTGTTGCATGCTGATTTTTCTTCAAAGAAAATTACGTTTTAACTAATGGGATGCGATATATATATATATATATATATATATATATATATATATGTATGTATTGTGATGAATGATATTGTTTTGGTTGTTTGAAATGTGTTGTTTGAAGATCGTGCATGTGGAAATGATATTGTTGTGTTTGTTTGAATTGTTGTTGATGTTGCTATTGAGGATTTTAATTGATATGTGATGATAATGATAATTATGATGATATTGATTTGAGATGATGTTGTTAATAAAGACCATGTCAACATGAATTGTTATTATTGATGAATATGTGAATATGAAATGAGGTTGTTGTTGTTGTTGATATCGTCATCGAGATGAGATGATATTTAAGTTGTGAATGACATGGAAATACGATTTGGTGATTGATGTTGGAAATGCATTGGCATGTGCATGTTGTGTATGTTCGTGGGGGGCACTGTGCACTGACCTTTCAGGGTCTTTGGCACTAGCTTTTGGCCACGTTCATACGTTGGATGTTGTGTATGATCGTGGGGGGCACTGTGCACTGACCTTCCAGGGTCTTTGGCACTAGCTTTTGGCCACGATCATACGTCGTATGAAGTGTATGTCATGGGGGGGGGGGTAGAGTGTACTGACCTTGTCGAATGGCCCAGACGTGGGTAACTAGCGTGGTTAGAGAATATAAGCATTCCTGAGGGGATGCTTAGGTGCTTTAATTGGTCCATGGTCTTGGGCACTTACTTTTGGCCATGATCATAGCTCATACGACATAGGAAATAGAGTAACTGTGGCCAAGTGTACTTTGTACTAGGGGGCTGTCAACTGGTAGGGAACACCTTTGGGCTCCCAGGCTGATCACCTATGGGAGGGGGGCTGTTACGTGCACAACCGGGTGGTCTCGACAAACTCAGCACAGTTCCCTAAGTGAGAGTGTCGTGTGGACACGCTTAGGCTATTTTCTGATATTTGGTTGTTGTTGGTACGTACCACATTGCATCTGAGTGTTGAGTTAGGTGCATGCATCATTTTGTGCAGTCTTGATTGGGTCCATGGATGGATGATGAGTAATTGTTGGATGCGAATGATGAATATTTGTTGGATATGAGTGTTGAATAATGATTGTTGTGTATGCTTATCATGTTTGCCTATGTTCCTTGCTAATTGTGGTTATTTGGAATTGGTATTGGTTCTTTTATAATAAACTCACCCTTGCAATTTTGTATCGTGTGGCTGATACCTGTGATGATCACGAACCTTGTTCGTGGGAGCAGAATGACAGTGGCAGGGTGTAGGGAGTAAGATTCTGGTGAGGAGCCACCGAGCCGACGTGATGACGTTGGCGTTATTTTGGGAGAGAGTTGTGTTTTGTAATCAACTCCTCTGTAGTTGGTTTTTAAGTTTTATTTTGTTGAGTTAAAGATGTAAAATTGGAATTTTAATTATATATATATGAACATATTTAATTTTCGTTATGTGTATGACATGTACCGAGTTATTGTTTCTATGTAATTATTCATAATCACTTAAGTAATGGCGTGTTGTTGGATGAATTTATGTTGTGACAAAATCACTTCTATTTTCATAATCAAAAAAATTAAGGGAGTTCTTTTTATAAAAATTGAAATTATCGAATATTAGAGTGTGGATACCGTAGCGACGAGGCGGGTCGTTACAGTACCTCCATTGATATATTATGGGTGTTGTTGATGAGAGATTGAACAATGATTCTGATGTGGATGAAATAACAAGCGTAGGGCTGCACAAGTAATAAAAGTTTTTCAGCTTGAAGCGCCATTGTTTGTGCTTCCGCTTGATATGCATAATGCTTCTCATTCTTAATTTACTGGTTGGGCTAGAAATTTTTTAGAAGTAGTACCTAATTTAAGTTGAATATAGGCTCGAAGAAACTAGAAATGCATGTTATCTAATGGAGCATAATATATTTGTTTGTCGTCTAAGTTTTCAAACAAAACACTCTTCTCATAGGTTTATGCATTGCTCAATTTTCTTATGCATGTTTTCAACTATACATCTCCTCTTAGCTAGCAAGAAGAAATACACCTGATTGAAAATTATTAAGTAAAGACAGAAAATTAGAAAAGAAAGATAAATCTTACCATGGTATGTTAGGCATAATTTTGTTATTATCATTTCCACATCATTCGTAGGTTAATTAATATTAGGTTTAGCAAAGACATGTTTCCTTATTAGTCACTAAATACCAAGTGAAAATTAGAAAGCTCGCATGACTCAGTTGCATAGATGAAGCATTAGTTATCCGAGCAAAGGCATGCAAATAGTGCCATATGTGCAACATATGAAGGCTTTTCGCAAGCTCATTCAAGCAATTAGGTTATAGAAAAAGAGAAAAAAATTCTTGGCCGGACTTAAAAATAATTTTTTAGCTGATGTATGTGTTTACTGCAAGTTGAAGAAAAGATGGTTAAGTGCTTTCCAAATATAGTACTGTGACATGTTTATTGTTTAACTTATTCATGGTTGTATGGCTGAATTTACTAAGGCAACCACTGTTAAGTAGTTAAGCTAGCTTTCTCGGGAACATTGAAATTCAACCCTTACATGTTTTAGACTGACCTAGTAAGGGTTGCATGTCTACTAAAACTGAAAATTCAAATATCCTCATTCTTTCAAATTTCAATGAAGTTTCCATTTTATCAACAAATAAGTTTGATGTTTTAAGCACTACATAAAACTCATCATATGGTTTTGTTTTTGAAGAAAACTTAGGTACACTACTATCATAGTTACTTGTGGTATTATTCTTTAGCCGAAGTTACAAATTTACCTAAACTAATAGCATTAACTTTTCATCTTAACCATTATTAATTTGTGTGAATTACTGATGTAAAAATTAAATTTTAATCAAAAAACAATATTACGAGCACTTAAAATGCTTCATACAGTGTATTGTCTTGTTTTTTCTTTCTACATGTTAATTTTGAAATCATTCGTTTTAATTTCGTTATTTTACTAATATTTAAATACTTGTGTAGGAGTTGATATTGTGTATAGTTGAAACTCTTTTTACTCTACCATAAGCTGCATACTTGTTAAGGACTTATTGCATCTTTGAAGCCGTTCCTTTCAAGCCATTCTCACCATTTTGAAAGCTGCAAACTAGGTTTCAATTAATGTCTAAAATTTGAACTATTAAATTCTTAATTGTGCTTCTATTGTGACACAGTAGTTGATAATTGATTATGGTTTTGTAGTATCTATTTCTATAATTGAACTATTAAATTCTTAATTATTCTATATGCAGAGACTGACTTGTAGTTGCAATATATATAATTGTTGTTGTGGGCTGAACTTGGATTGCTTGTGAGCATATTCACTTATTGTACTATCTGACTGTGGGTGTAGCTTTCATCTATTTTTGAAGTTGTGATTGACAGGAAACCAGTTAAGGACAAGCCAACTATGGATAGTGGAAGCAAGACTAGGGGAAGTGGCAAGGTTAGTGTAATTCTTTTATAGTGATAATTGTTTGTAATTTCAATTAAATTTAAACCAATAGTGAAGAGTGTGTTGCCAGAGCTGCTATTGTTTTTTGGGCTAGTGCAATATGGATGAGTTTGCGAGTTTAGTTTGATAGTGGTTGTGCATAATGAAAATATCATAAAAAAAATCATGAAAGTCAACATATCAATGTTATATGCTGTTTTTTTTTTGTTTAACAAACAAAAGCACACAACTTTTAGAAGTATGTCCTAGCTAGCTTATTGTGTAAGGTGAGAACAGTGAATGTTGACCACTGACTAGAATACCAAAAAGTCCATCTAGAAACCAACCCTGTTCAGTAAACATGAGTGTTCACCCTAGACCTTTTACTCAGGCTCAATCAGTAGCACCTAGCAACTATCTAGTCACTAGAGAAAGTTAATCCAAGAATGGTGTCATTGGAGTACAAAGTGGACACTGTGGTACCAATTCCCTTTCTTTTCCATTATCTTTACATCGTGCTATGTTGGTTTCCTTTCAACTGACCCAGGGTTCTATTATTGGATTCCTTGCTTTTTTCTTTTCCTCCCTACACTTAAGTTATTGAAGATGAAGTTAGAGTTTAGACTTTAGAGAAGCACACTGATTATTGAATAACATTAGTCCCATTTAAGACCCTCTAGTTTAAGAGTTTAAAATCACTGATGTGATAAAACCCTCCAACTTAAGATTAGCCACATTGATTAGCCCTAAGAACAATGGCCTTCTTGATTAAGATAAGATCAGTAGTTTCAGCTCTATTTTTCAATATTCAAATATTTAGGACCTATAAAATGCTCCAACTACATCAATCTATTGTTTTTTTCACATGATTTTGGTTTCCTTTGTTATTATTCAAAGAAAGAAAGCATCTAAACTAATTTACTACTTTCCCGTATGAGTAAAGAATAGGCCTACCTCGTCCCCTATATATGAACAATATATTCCTTGTTTAATTCCCTTTTAAGTTGGCACCAAGTAAACTGTGATTGTTTGCAACTACTAATATAAAAGACCGATGGTTTCAAAGTTGTTTGTAGTGGAAAGACAATTCTTTGAGGACAAAGAAAACTCTAAGACAGGGAGTATTGATAGGTCTGTTATAAAATTAAGGTCTAATGTGGAAGGAAGGCCCAAACGTAATTAAAGACTACCAACCAAGTTTAAGGGATTTGAACTTAAATGAATGTTTTTTTTATTTAAATGGAGAATTTACAATTTTGCTAGTTTATGCCAGTTGTCTTACTCCTTTGTGCTTGCCAGCTGTGTAGGAATGGCATCTTTGACCAATTTCCTTTTATTTAACTATAGATGGCTTGATGAAATAATACATTGGACAATTCCAATAATTTTATAGCATAGTGTTGTTTTATAGCTTATTCTCTAGGTTTTGATAGATCTTTAATCTATTAGAAGCTCTTATGGAAAAGATTACCAACTTGAGAGGCATTGTTGCATAATGGAATGGTTGTTAATCATCCTGGTTGTGTGCTTTGTCATCATGAGCTAGAGAGCTTGAATTATCTTTTTGTATAGTGTAATTTTTCTAATCTATTGTCCAAGGTAGTTTTTATGTGGTTGGGGTTTTAACATGGTTCAATCGAATCTGGTGTAGCAACACTTTTCTGAGTTTGGTTCTTTATTTCATGGAAAGAATATGTGAACTGCTAGATTTCTTTTGTGGCATGCAACATGTACAGACCTACAATATGTGAAAGCATGTGTCTCAATCTGCCCTCTGACGGGGGCGCGATCCGAGACTCGATGGGTGCGTCTTCCAAGGAAGGAAAATGCACGGAGTTGTCACCAACGTTTATTCGAAGAAAACGTCGGAAAAACCAAAATGGAAAAGGTCGAAGGTCTGCGTATTTTGAAAATGAGGGTTCAAGAGTTTTTTATGCATGGGGAAGGTATTAGCACCCCACGTGTCCGCCACAAGGTATGACAACCTTTAATCAAATGTGCAAAATCATGACTTCAAATTTGTTTTATTTTCCCTTTTTACGTTTTCTTATCTTTTTGGGTCGACAAGAGCGGGGCTCTTGCTCCTACGTATCCTCAATTGTGATGAGGAACTCAGACCTACGTAGTTTTTTAAGTCAAAAAATTTGTGGTTTACATTGTTTTTATCTTTTTTGAAAGATTGATTTTAATCGAACAAAAGTCATTTTAAGGCGTTGGATCTTTGAAACAATCTTTTGATTTTTGAAAAGAGGAGAGAGTCGTTAAGGCGTTTGACCTTGAAACGACTTCTTGATTTTTGAAAGGAGAGAATCGTTAAGGTGTTGGACCTTGAAACAACCTCTTTATTTTTGAAAGGAGAGAATCATTAAGGCATTGGACCTTTGAACGATCTCTTGATTTTTTTATGAAATGAAGAAGTTTATGAGTTAGTTTTATTTGGTTTTGGCTCACTAATCTTCAATCCCCTTTTTAAGATAACTTGCGGCATTAATGACCGGTTAGCACTTATTTTACATTGATGAAAAGAGTTTACGACAAACGATCGGTCAAAATTTATTTAAATGGTGATTAAGTGAGATTACAACACAAACGATCAGTTAAAATTCATTTAAACAATGATTAAGTCAGATTATAACACAAACGATCGGTTGAATTTTATTTTAACGGTGATTGAACAAGATTACAGTATGAACGATTGGTTGAAACTCGCTTTAAACAAAGAAAAAGATCACCAATGATCGAAGAAGGAGATGAAGATGCATAAACAATAAAGGGGAACCCTAAGGGTTCATAAATCAAATTCAAATCCTTAAAGCAAGCACTAACTGGATGAAGAATGAAGAATGGATGAAGAACAAATAAAGAACGACTGAAGAACGAACGACGAGCGGTGTAGGAATCAATCACGGATGCGATTCGGAAGCGTTTCAGCCTTGTTTTCTCTTCATTCTTCTTCCTTTCTCTTCTTTCTTCTTCCTTTCTCTTCTTTCTGGACCTCTGGACCTCACGGAACTCAGGGGCCCTTTACTTCAGCCTTCCTACGCCTATTTATAGCAAAATGAGGGGAAGAGGTTGCACAGCAGCTCGCCCAGGCGAGCTGGTTGCTTCAGCATTAAGCCTTCTAGTGGGCCCAAGGGCTGAAAAATGCCCCAAAAGTGACCCTTTTGCCGCTCTTTAAATATTTTGCACATTTCCTTCCAAAACGTCACAAAACCCTAGGAATTGCACGTCAATTGGTGTTAAGCAGCTCAATTCAGTTGGCAAGAATCCAAATGTTTGCAAATGATCATCCTCGGACGAAATTAGGGTATGACAGTTGCCCCTCTTTACTTATCTTTTATTGAAAATAAAAGGGAAGTAAAGATAAAGTCACTAATTTCATTCGAGGGATCTTACCATCCTAGCAGCCACTAGCGGAAGTTCAAGCAGTAAAACCTGTGAAAACATAAAGACCTTGGGGTTCTTCTTTTTCTTTCTTTTTCTTTATATCTATTTTTTTTTATTTTTTTACTTTTTTTAAAAGCATAGAAATAGAGGACGTCGAGTCCTATGAAGCACAAGGACAAAAAATGAAGACATTGTCGTCTTCAAAATGTAAAGGAGGGCATTGTTGCCTTTTGAAGGCATGCAATGACTGAAGACAATGTCATCCTCGAAATGTAGATGAAGGCATTGTCGCCTTTTGAAAGCATGCAATGATTAAAGACATTGTCGTCTTCGAAATGTAAATGAAGACATTGCCGCCTTTTGAAAGCATGCATCGCCTTTTGAAAGCATGCAATGACTGGAGACAATGTCGTCTTCGAAATGTAAATGAAGATATTGTCGCCTTTTGAAAGCATGCAATGACTGAAGACATTGTCGTCTTCAAAATATAAATGAATACATTGTCGCCTTTTGAAAGCATGCAATGACTGAAGACATTGTCATCTTCAAAAAGAGGCAGATGACCATAATTTGTCTCTGTGTGCCAACGGACTTGATTGTCTCTGGAAGGCAAAGGAGACTGCAATAGTCTTGAAAACAATGAAAGCGAATGACCATGATGGTCTCCGTATGCCATCAGACTTGATTGTCTCTGGATGGCAAAGGAGAGTGAATGACCATAATTTGTCTCCGCGTGCCAACAAACTTGATTGTCTCTGGAAGGCAAGAAAAGCAGATGACCATAATTTGTCCTCGCATGCCAACAGACTTGATTGTCTCTGGAAGGCAAAAAGGGTGTGGATGACCATGATTGTCTCTGCATGCCAACAGACTTGATTGTCTCTAGAAGGCAAAAAAAGGTGCAGATGATCATAATTTGTCTCCGCGTGCCAACGGACTTGATTGTCTCTAGAAGGCAAAAAAGGTGCCGATGACCATGATTTTTCTCTGTATGCCAACAGACTTGATTGTCTCTAGAAGGCTAAGGAGAGTGGATGACCATAATTTGTCTCCGTGTGCCAACGAACTTTATTGTCTCCGGAAGGAAAAGAAAGCGGATGACCATAATTTGTCTCCGCGTGCCAACGGACTTGATTGTCTCTAGAAGGCAAAAAAAGGTGTGAATGACCATAATTGTCTCCGCATGATGAAAGTCTACGATAGTCTTTGAAAATGTAAATGATAGAGGACTTTGAGTCTTATGAAAACAAGCCAATAGGTACTAGTACCAAAGGGCTCGACCTTATGAGAATGCAAGAGGTTGACTCTTTGAGAGGGCCTCTCATCCTCAAGAGAAATCTATGCACTTATGAACATGTTTTTTGGGGATGCAGGTGCATGCCACCTTTATCTTGAAATGCAGTAAATGCAAGCTTTGTATGCAACAATGCAACGCAAATGGAAAATTGTACAATGCTCATGACATTCTTTCCTATTTTTGGGATTTTGATTTTGATTTTGATTTTGATTTTGATTTGATCCTTTTTGTAGAGAACACAAATTGACTGTCTCTCATTTTTTTGAAAGATGTGATAACTCATGTAACCTCATCCTATCTTTTGCAAATCGCCTCGGGGACTCCCTTAGAGTGTATGTTCTGTTTGATTTAGTTACTTTACAATTTTGGGTGACGACAGTGGAGTCATTTGACATTTAACCAATCAATCGAAATATGGATCCTAGGGTTTTCCCCTGTCTTCTTTTTTGTTTTGTTTAAAACATCGATTACTCTGCAAAGCAAGAGAAATATAAGGCCTTGGGATCAATCGCATGCACCATTGAAGGATGGCAATGGATCATTGCACTTTGGTATATGACCAAGTGAAACTTTCTTGATTTAAGGTTGTCACACCCTAATTTCGTCCGGGGACCATCTGTTTGTTGGGATGCGAACATCACTTGACCGCTTCGAGGAACTTGACACCCATCGTTAGGCAATCTGTGAAGTTCTGCGACATGTCGGGAGTCGAAAGGAAGCATTATTGCGCAATCTGAAAAGTTCCGTAACATTCCAGAAGCCAAAGAAGGGATGATTGCGTAATCCGTAAAGTTTAGTGACATTACGGAAAGAAAACAAGTATCCTTACGTAATTCATGAAGTTTCGTGTCGTTACGGAAAAAGAATCAGCAAAGAAAGGGCAAAGGGGGTGTATTTAGTAAAATGGGGGGTTGCAAAAAGCAATTATCAAATCTGGGCCCTTCTTGAGGATTCTGGGCATTTCCTTGCTTAAGGTGGAAGCAATCTAGCTCGCCTAGGCGAGTTGAGCTCGCCTGGGCGAGCTGGGCGGCAACCACCACCCTCGTTTTGTTAAAAAATGGCTTCCGGGGCTTCCTGGACTCCCGTAATGCTTTCGTAAAATTCCCATAACCCTAAATAAGCATATTTTCACTTAATATGGGTGAGAAGGAAGAGAAAAAAAGAATAAAGTCAAGTCCTATATGCTTCCGTAACTTTTCCGTAAATTATGAAAGAAGGGGGGTGAACTTATCGAAATGGGGGGTGCAAATAGCAATTTTTGAAATTTTGAATTTGGGCCTTCTAGAGTATTTTTGAAGCAGGGTTGCTTCTGGAGGAAGCAACCCAGCTCGCCTGGGCGAGCTTGGCGGTAACCTCCTCCCCATTTTTCCTATAAATAGGCGAAAGGGGTTGTTTTAAGGATCCCTAATCCCCTTGGCTATGCATTTCAATTGTTTTGGGTGAAAAAAAATTGTTTCCGTGAAAAAAATCCAAGGCGAGATGCTTCCGTAACGCTTCCAAGATGTTTTCGTAAGCAAATCCGTGAAGGTTTTCCTCCGTTGTTCACCGTTCTTCATCCGTTCTTCGTTCTTCAACGGGTAAGTTTCCAAATCCGAGACTTTCAATTCATTTCTTGTTTTTTGGCTTTCATCTTTATTTCGTTCACTTTCGGTTTCTTTTCTTCCGTTTTTAACGAGCTTTAACCGATCGTTTAAGCCATTGTCTCGCCTAATAAATGATAAAATGAATTTTAACCGATTATTTGCGTTGTAATCTCGTTTAATCATTGTTAAAACAAAATCTAACTGATCGTTCACGCTGTAACCTCGGTTAAACTAAAAAGGCAAAATAATAATAAAATAATCAAAATATCTTTAAATAAAATAATCAAAAAATCGATCGGACATTTTTCTTTGGAAGTTTCCTTGAATGAATTGACTAATAATCAAAGTGAAACTAAAGTTAAAATCAACTCACGAATCAAGCTTTGTCCGCAAAACCGTTTATCCAATTGTTTTATTATTAAAAATTTCCAAGTTTGAAAGTCATGTATGATTATGAATATCAGGAAATGAAAACCGTTTTCCCGTTTCCCACGTGTGATCCAAAACTAATTGATTGGCGATCTCGGTCAAGTCTGTACTATGTTGACTGAAATACATTTTTCATTGACCATAAATGAAGCCAAATTCTTGGTTGTTGGAATCAAGACCACTAATTTTCATTGGCCATAGGAAGCCAAATTCTTGGTTGTTGGAATCAAGACCACTAATTTTCATTGGCCATAGGGATTATCTGCATTTTGCAGTACAATGGGTGAATCAAGACCACCTTTTTTGTGTAGTTTAATTTTGGTTTGTCTATTGATTGTGAATTCCTAACTTTGCTATGGTCCCTTTCATGGATGACTTATGCTGTATTTCTTTTCATTGTGTTCATTAATTGATTGCCGGGTAGGGGCTTTATCCACCATTCCGAAAAAAATAAAATAAAAATTCAAGTAACCTAAACTTGTAGATGCGTCATAAACACGATGGTATGGTTATTTTAATATAATATTTCATTGTTATTTTACAGTTAAATGATTTTGGGTAATTATAGTTTTTAAACTTTAAAATTGTTTTAAGGTTGAAAAAATCATCTAAATTATGAATATTGGTGTTGAAAGTATCCCATCATGAATAACCGCAAACAAATGGAGACATGTTAGTTTCATATTGAATAAAAAAATTGTCCAGATAAATTATATAAATAAAGAGTAATTCTTATTTTATAAATTGTGGTTTTACAACTAGAGTTAGCCTCATAATTTTCTTTGTCTATATCTTAAATGGATCCATTAAAATAACAACATAAATACATTTTTCATTGGCCATAAACTGAGTGAAGCTAAATTCTTGGTTGTTGGAATCAAGACCACTAATTTTCGTTGGCCATAGGAATTATCTGCATTTTGCAGCAAGACCACATTGTTTTTGTAGTTTAATTTTTGGTTTTGTGAATAACTTTGCTATGGTCCCTTTCATGGATGACTAAGGCTGTATTTCTTTTCATTGTGTTTATTAATTGATTGTCGGGTTGGGGTTTTACCCACCATTCCGAAAAAAATAAAATTAAAATTCAAGTAACCTAAACTTGTAGATGCGTCATAATAAACACGATGGTACGGTTATTTTCATATAATATTTCATTGTTATTTTAAAGTTAAATAGCTTTAGGTAGTTATAGTTTTTAAACTTAAAAATTGATTTAAGGTTCAAAAACTAATTGTGGATATTTCTAGACAGAGAGATGTGTTAAAAGTCTCACATAATAGGTTACCGAGTATAAATTATAAGAACATGTTAGTCCCACATTAAATAAAAATAATGTCAATATAAATTATATAGATGAGAAATAATATTTACCTTAAAAATCGATTTTATTGAGTTAGTTTCATAATTCACTTTTTGACATAGTGTTAGAATATATCCTAAACGGACTTCAAGTTATGGTCAACCTATGCCTTCCATTGGAGCTTTATGAACCACTTTGAATAAAGAGTGTAAAAGTTAACAAGACAATATTTTTTTACTATAGTTTATTTGTTGGTCCTATAATAAATTTGTTTATTTTATGGGAAAAAACATCTTTAACATAATAATAAGGATATTTTAGTAATTATAATTTATATTTTCAAGAAAAATTATTTAACCAAACATACATCTTAATTATTCTCAGGAATAACACATTTTTTATAATTAATCAAACACATTCTTTATTAAATACTTAGGAATAACATTCTTATATTTTATTCTTAAGAATAATATTTTTAGCAGTAAAAAAGTTATCTCTCAAACGAACACCCCTACAATTAGTAATTGGTAGAAAAATATGAAGCACAATTAGGGGACTAAACGTAGGTCATAATTGATGCTAAACCAACAAATTATTTGTTGGTTTTATAATAAAGTTGTTTATTTAATGAAAAAACATCTTTAACATAATAATAAGAATACTTTAGTAATTGTAATTCATATTTTCAAGAAAAATAATTTAACCAAATGTATATTTTTTTTAGTATAGTTTGTTTGTCATTTGTTGGTATTAAAAGTTGTTTATTTTATGAAAAAAACTTTAAGATAATAATAAGGATATTTTAGTAATTGTAATTTATATTTTGAAGAAAAATAATTTAACTAAATGTATATTTTTTTAAGTACAGTTTATTTGTCATTTGTTGGTCTTATAATAAAGTTTATTTTATGAAAAAAAACTTTAACATAATAATAAGGATATTTTAATAATTGTAATTTATATTTTCAAGAAAAATAATTTCACCAAACATATATCTTAATTATTCTCAAGAATATAAAAAATAGTACCCACTAATTTTATAATTAATCAAACACATTCTTTATTAAATATTTAGGAATAACATTCTTATATTTCATTCTCAACAATAATATTTTTGGAAGTAAAAAAGTTATGAGTGAAACAAACACCTCTACAATTAGTAATTAGTAAAAAAGTATGAATCACAATTAGGGGATTAAACGTAGGTCATAATTGATGACTAAACCAACAAATTCTTGGAGCACTCTTCTCTATCCCTCTAAACTTTTTATTAAGTGTTAAAGAAAAAAATTGTTGCAAGTGTATAAAATATGTGCTGAGTACTGTTCAACAATTTCTACAAAGTGTTAAGAAAAAAAAATGTTGCAAGTGTATAAAATATGTGGTTGTTCAACATTTTCTATAGGCCATAAAGCAAGTAAAGCCAAATTCTTTGTTGATGGGACAATTGTTGGTAAAGTTAATGTTATGGAGTTTTAGGGCTTGTATGTTCGTTCTGTAATGCTTCAACAAGACATTATATTCTGATTTGATACATCATTAATTACGTGTGCACAAACCAATTAAGTAACCTAAGATGGGTATATTTCCTTGCGATCTTAATTATATAAGAAAATAATTTTGAATTAACATTTATTAAAACATAGTTAATTTTATTAAATTATATTAGTTATGATTAAAAACATTTTTTTTCTTAAATCACCATTGATTAAAACTTCATATCAAACATAAACCTTTTGTTAAAGGAATGGTATTTTAATAATAATTTTATTAAATAAAAAAAATTAAAAAAAATCTATATTTGAAACCAAGATACAATAATTTTTTTTACTTATATGTATAATCCAAAAGAGTACATCATAAACTCAATTGTATGATTTTTTTCGTATAACTGAATTACTTTTTGTTTGTCAAGTGATAAAACTTCATTTTGTACTTATACACAAGTTATTCATGACTTGGCTATGCTAGACTTTTACCTAATACTATTGTACTTACCAAAATTTAGAGTGGGCCGACATTAGGGTTGATGTGGCCAAGGCGGGTTTCATGATCTAACACGTCGGGCTATGGGTATCCTTTGTTAGCAGGACAAGAGGAGGGACCTAAAAAATACATGACTCCAACACTCAAGTACTAAGTTTGGTGAGAATGAGAGATAAAAAGGGTGAGATAGAACATGGTACCTATAGAGTAAAGTAGGAGATTTGTGTCCTTATGTTGTAGGATTGTTATGGTGGTGTAACAACCCTTGAAAATAATTACTAGCTTGTAGATAATAGCTACTAGATAATTGTAGCTTATACATAATGTGTATCTTATAGATAATTGAGTACTTGAAACATAATAAGGAGGTTGTAACATTATCGACAGCCAAATAGCCTGACTGCCAAGGGCGAGGTGTCTATACTCCTATGCCAGGGCTGACATGAAGGGTTGATGTGTTATTGGAGTGCCATGTCACTTGTCACATGTATTTTGTGGGACCTGGACTGTACATAAGCCCCCCAATCTCTGAGCCAGCTTGTGGGCAAAAGAGGTTGTCTAATGTCAATGGAGGTTATCTAGTGTCGAGGGCAGTAGCCTTGACAAGTAGAAGGGTCACAAGTTTATCAAGCCCCCAAGCGTGGCTAAGTGTTGTCTAATGTTGAGGATGGTAGCCTTGACAAGTAGAAGGGTCACGAGTTTATCGAGCCCCTAAGCGTGGACAAGTGTTGTTCGATGTCGAGGGTGGTAACCTTGACAGATCCAAGGTTTGCAGGTCTGTCAAGCTTGTCAAGCCCCCCAGCATAGACAAGTGTTGTCCAGGCTACATTTGTTAAGTTGTCTAAGGTGGTCGTACAACTGCCCTAGTTAATGAGGACCTTGGACACCATGAAATTGGCGACCACAATGGAGATAATCATGGGGTCTTCCTCGTGGATAGGGTTGATGCCCTTGAAGTCTTTATCAATGGAAATGGTGGGAGGGAGACTTCATAGTGATGGTATGTTAACACAGTTGATGTCGATGTCCTAGATGACATGGAGGTGATGCCTACGAGACTAACTGGACTGCCCTCCATAGGAAAATCTTCCCGTAATGGTATTGATTACACCTATAATTAGTTGGATGAGCTCATTTTCCTATTCTTGAGGAGGTTCATGCTCGTGTCTTTGCTGGTGATGCCTTTGTCTCCCTCTATCTTATGCTCGATCCCTCCTTCTGTCGACATGTTGATTCCTGTGCTAGTCCTCATGTTGTCCTCTAGATCTTGCTCCTATTGGGTGATTGTCAAGTCTATTCACGAATTGTGCTAGATACCAACCTATATGAGCTTTTAATTTTATCTTTCAGAGCCTAGCATTCTTCTGTATTGTGACTATAATTGGGGTAGTATCTGCAGTGTTTGGTTTTGTCTAACCCCTACCTAGGAGGAAGTTCCAGAGGTGGCTTTATGGGTTCTTTCCCGTTGAAAGCCTCCTTAAGAATAGTAGTTCGATTGGCCATCAGGGGTGTGTAACACCCACACCTGGGTCCCCATGAGAGAGGTTGGTGCTTGTCTAACTTATGTCATTTGTCCGACTTGTGTGAGTCTGTCTTGGTTCCTCCTTCTCTCTTGTTGCGCTTTTGTCCGACTTGCCAGACATCATTTCTTAACCTTGACATCTCCTCCATTTGGATGTAGCATTTGGCTTGTTCGCACAGCTCATCCATGCTACTAGGAGGTTTTTTGAATAGACTATCTATGAACTTACTAGGACGTAGGGCGAGCAGTAGTATAGAGTGGAGTGCTACTTCACGGTTGTGATTTTGGATCTAGACAACAATTCGTCCAAACTTTTCCATGAACTTTCTAAGGGATTCATCACCTGCTTGTCATAGACTGGCCAGAGCAGCGAAAGTCATGCGATGTGACCAGTTGGTGGCATATTATAAACTGAAACTCTAGACAAAGGTGTCAAAGTTGTTGGTGGACCTTGGAGGGAGTCCATCGTACCATGTTAGTACTGCCCCTTTGAGGGACATTGGGAAAACGCAACATAGGACTGCATCGTTGTTGGTGTAAAGATTCGCCTGGGTGAGGAATGAATCTAGATGTTCATCCGAATCGATGGTTCCATCATACCTCTCTAGGTTGAGCGGTTTCCAACCTAAGGGTATGTCAACTTCCATGATGCAGTCGACAAAGGGATGTCGACAAATCATCCGTTCTTCATGGCGGTGTACGTGTGAGAGACTGGGATCATCTTGGGTGCTGATGGTGTGTTTGGGGTATGATTTCCCTTGAGTACGTTCATGCATTGTGTGAGTAAAGTGCTCGTCGCCTTGGGGGCGACTCACACGAGCCTCCAGTTGATCATGGTCAGCCTTCTGAATTCCTCCCCATGGCATTGCTCCATCTCAACAATATGTGTTTGGAGTTGCAAGAGAGTATTGGTGTCTGTAATAGTTGGTGGGGAGGATTGGAGGTCTCTAGAGGGGTCTCGTGTCTGAGGCCATATCGTATGCTAACCATTAGTGAAAAAAGGCCATGGGGGTAAGTTTTATCGTATCCCCACGGTGGGTGCCAAATGCACTTACCAACATTTGGAGTTGGTTGATATCAGGGTAGACGTGGCCAAGGTTGGCTCCATGATCTCACACGCCGGATTGGGAGTACCATTCGTTAAGAGGACAAGAGGGGAACCTGCAAAACAAATGACTCTGATGTTCAAGTAATTACGTGAGTTAGGTGCAAATGAGAGATAAAAAGGGTAAGATAGAATCTGATACTTATAAAGTGGAGTACGAGCTTTAGGTCTTTTTTTGTAGGGACTATTATGGTGGTGTAACAACCCTTGCATTATAGATAATGTGTATTTTATAGATAATTGAGTATGTGCCACTTGATAAGGAGGTTGCAACATTATCGTTAATATTTAAATAATGAGGTATTAGAGATAACTTGTTCGGCCCAGCAGTCCGACTGCTAAAGGCAAGATGTCAGTACTCCTATGTCAGGATTGACATTAAGAATTAACGTGTGTATTGGAGTCTCATGTCACTTGTCACATGTATTTTGTGTGCCCTGAAACAGTACAACTATAATATTTTATTTTATCATCATATCCATTTTAGTTGTCTTTGAAAGAAGAAAATTGTGTGTTCTATTTTCCATTTCTTGACACATTGTACTATGTTTCTATTTGGATTATATGTAACAAGATTATATATTTAAGACGTACTATTTTATTTCACTGATATTTTATGCTTCATAAAGGTCAAATTGTGAACACTATTTAAGACATGGATGACCAATGTTTAATGTTCTTTTTCATATTGATGTATTAATCTTGTAACATTTTTCTAATTATTCATTTGAAATGACAATGTAATAATCTTGCATTCCGGTTAACATACTCCGTGTACTTTGTTTATTATTAGTACTATTTTTCTTAGAAAAGGTATTTATAGTTTTTAATTAAATTTTAAATTTTAAATTTAAATTCAAATATTAAATATTTTATTAAGAAATCAAAATCAATAGAATATTGATTAAAATTAAATTCTAATATTATAAAAATATTTCAAAAAATTGTAAGAATAATATGAGAATTAAAATACATATTTAAGATCCTTTTGAATATATTTCTTATGATATCTATAGACAGTGGTAAGTTAGGAGAGACAATCAATTTAAGAAATAAAAATTAATAATTATTATTATGAAAGGAGTGAAAAATTAGAGTGAACAAAATATATATTTACTATATTTATTTGCAATTTTTTGAAAAATAAGGATTCTCCACACGACTACAAAAAAGGCCTTTTACATCGGTCAAAAGCGAGGTTCAATGACGGTGGAGGCCCGTCTTTGATTACGATGTCGTTGTAGACCCTACCCCAATCTATGATGGTCGTGAAAACACCATCTTATAAAGCGCTGATTCCTACGACGGGACTGATGTCGCGACCGTGGTTGAAAGTTGGCTTTTGAAGACGTTGATTACGTCAACAATGACGTCGAAACAAACCATTTCTAGGTCGGTGCTTACGTCAGCACCGACATAGAAATACACGGTTTCAAAGACGGTGCTTACGGGTATTAATTATTTTTTTTTATAAATTTAGTTTTATCTAATAATAAACTATTTAAAATGTTGGTAATTATATAAAAAATTTAAAATAAACATAATAATCTAATATTGCGTTAACTAAAACCTAAGTATAAGCTGAAAATTTATAAATTATTATTGTCAATTAATTAATATTATATATAAGTAAATATAATTTTTGTATTGGTTTTAGTTAATTTAATATTATATAAATAAGCAACATAATGATAAATAATTATCAACCAGTATTTGAAATGTAACTTAATTACATTAATAAATAACAATAATTAAACATAATATAAGCTGAAACATTGAAAATGATTATTATAAATAATAACTACATATAATTTGTGTACTATATATTATGGTTTTAGTTAATTTAATTTTATATTCTTAAGCAACAAAGTGATAACTAATGATTATCAATAAAAATAATTATTTAACAGTTGTTCAAATGTAAGTTAATTATATTAATAATTAGCAATAAACAAAATTATATTCAATTAAATTAAGTAAAACCTATGACTAAAGACTAATAAATTATGATAAGTATTATCAATGTTATTTTACTGAAACTAAACTTATTCATGAAACAATTTTTTTTTCATTTAAAGTAATTATGTACAACAAATTAAGTAATAACACTATATATATAAATTCATATATAACAAAATTTAGATAATTACAACATGGTTAAAAAAAACAATGCAATAAGCAGAAGATGATTAATTAAATAAGGTTATCCAATTTCAACTAAATTTCAATTTTGATGTCAAAGTTATCGAACTTTAAGTCCTCATTTCGATCCATGTAATGAACAGAAACAAATATATACCTCATATCTGTCCTGTTGCAAAAATGGGTTCCTTGATCACTAACAATTGCTTTAGGTACTCCAAACCTGTAAAACAGATTAGACCTGACAAAGTCTGCAACAACTTTAACATCATTAGTTCTAGTGGGCTTGGCTTCCACCCATTTTGAAACATAGTCAATTGCAAGGAGAATGTAAACATAACCAAAAGAGATAGGAAAAGGGCCCATGAAATCTATACCCCAGACATCAAACACCTCACAGAATAGCATAGGTTGCTGAGTGTCATACCCTAATTTCGTCCGGGGATTATTATTTGATGACATACAACCTTTGATTGGCCGCTTCGAGATACTTGGCACCCTTTGTTGCATAATATGTGAAGTCCTGGGACGTGCCGGAAATCAAAAGGAAGCAGGCTTACACGATCCGTGAAAATTCCGTAATGTGACGGAAATCGAAAGGAGGTGTTTTTTTCGCAATCCGTGAGTTTTCGTAACTTCTTCGAAAGCTAAAAAAGAGTAAATACATAATCCGTAAGGATTTTTAACCTTGAGGAAGGAAAATAAGTATCGTTACGAAATTCGTAAAGTTTCGTAACGTTACGGAAAAAGAATCATCAAAAAAAGATAAAGGGGGGGGGGTGAACTTATCAAGATAGGGGTGTAAATAGCAATTCAAATCTAGGCCCTTCCGGAATATTTTGAAAGTTGGGTTGCTTAAGGAGGAAGCAACTGGGCGGCAAGCTCCTCCACGTTTTTGAAAAATGGTTTCCGGGGCTTCCCCAGCTTCTGTAATACTTCCGTAAAATTTCCGAAAACCTTGGGTAAGCATATTCCACTTAACATTGGTGAAAGGGAAGAGAAAAAAGATGAAAATCAAATTCGAAAAAACTTCCGTAAGGCTTCCGTAACTTTTCCGTAAAATACGAAAAGGGGGGTGAACTTAGTAATTCGGGTGCGCTTAGAAATCTTCTTCATTAAGTCTCTGGGCGGCAAGCACCTCCCTTTTTTTCCATAAATAGGGGAGGGGGGAGCTGTTTCAAAATGTTCAAGACCCCTTTGTCTATGCATTTCGTCTATTTTGGGCAAAAAACACGTTTTCGTGAAGAAAAATCGAGTCGAAGTGCTTCTGTAACGCCTTCGTAAGCGATTCTGTGGAAATTCTTCATCGTTCTTCGTCGTTCTTCATCGTTCTTCATCCGTTCTTCGTTCTTCAACGGGTAAGTTTTCGAATCCGAGACTTTCAATTCATTTCTTGTTTTGTGTACTTTCACTTTAATTTCGCTTACTTTCAGTTTTCTTTTCTTCCATTTTTAACGTGCTTTAACCGTTTATTTAAGTCGTTTTCTCGCCTAATCTAAAAATAAAATAAATTTCCACCGATCATTTGAATTGTATCATCCGTTAATTTCGGTTAAAATGAATTCCGACCGTTCGGTCGTGCCGTAACCACGTTGGAAATAAAAAAAGAGGTAAGATAATAATATAATAATAAAAAAATATCTTTTAGTAAAATAAACAAAAAAAAATCAATCAGAAGTTTTCTCTTTGGGATTTCTCATTCTTAATTGAATTGACTAATAACTAAAGTGAAACTAAGGCTAAAATCAATTCGCCAAGTCAAGCTCATCCACAAAAAATCACTAAAAAAGGGTTTGAAAGTTTATCATCTCAGTTTTCCTTATCAAGTAAATGGATCATTTTTTAAGGTCCAACGCCTTAAAATGATCACCTTTCAAGTAAAAAGAATCGCTTGATTCACGCTTAAGAAAGAACTATGTAGGTCTGATTTCCTCTTCGATGGAGGGTACGTAGGAGCAAGAGCCTCGCTTTTGTCGACCTCAAAAAATAAAAAGAACTAAAAGTTAAGATAACACAATTTCCACAATTCTGAAAAATAGGCTGTTGTCCTTTGAGACAAACGTAAGAGGTGCTAATACCTTCCTCAAACGTAAATACAACTCCCGAACTTAGAATTTTCATTTCGACCGGTTTCCTTCGGTTTTTCCGACGTTTTCCAAAAATAAACGTTGGTGGAGACTCCGCGCATCTTTCCTCCTTTGGAAAGCGCACCCGTGAGTCTCGCCTCGCTCGCCCGCAAAAGGGCATGTTGCGACAGTTGGCGACTCCACTGGGGACCTTTTTGTGAGTTAGGCCTATTTTAAGGAATTGTGGATTTGTGAAACTTCGTGTGTGCATTTGTTGAACTGTGTAAAATGTAAATAACTGTTGTCTATTTTGCATTCTTTACACTGCATTCTAAGCACCCACGGGTTTGAGTAAAAAAGGGGCCCTATACCTGGGTTCATGGGAATTTAAGGAGTGGAGGTGAATCTATCATCATGCTAGGTCTCCGACTTGCTTGATAATAGTGAAACCTCGTCTAGAGCTTTCTCTCTTTATAATATGTTGTCGCTGGTATTCCATACCGCCACAATATTATTATCTTGAGTGATGATACCTCTAGAAAATAGTCGTGTGAGTTATGAATCATTGGGAGTAGTTATTAGAGACCCTAGATACTATCCTGTAGGTCCCTAAAATAGGGGCACGGAGCAAACACGCTGCGTGCCATTTTAAACACTGTCATGCATATAACCTAAAGGTCATATACGCCTTTGTTGTATGATTATTTGAGGATATTGCCATGCTGTGTAAATCCCCCTGTTGCGCTTTTGCGCATCTGCATCATGCCGTCACACATGCGTTGTATGTGGGTCTCATCTTTTGTCGGGGGAAGTCGGAAGATCCATATTGTCTTCTTAACTGCACACATGGGGCACTGCGCCCCCAAATGCGTAGTAAGGAGAGATGATTTTCCGGGCCCTCGTGTCCGTAAATGCATTCATATCATGCACCGCATAAACATCTCTTCAGCATCATAATGAACATATCGTTCCTGCATTTGTCCATTATCACATTCCCATTTTGCATGGGTCATTGCATCATCATGCATATGCGTTCAACATACTTTTTGTTCTACATGTTTGCTCATACATGATCCTTGTATTTTCCTCTACAAGACAAAAACAAAAAAGAAAGCGCGAAAATTCACGCTGCATTCTTAGTTGCATATATTCGGTACCATGAGCCAACCATGTTGGGATCATAAAACCCATTTCACTTAAAAACAAAATGATTGAACATGGTACCTAATGCATGGTTAACTAAGAAAGGATGTTTCTTCGGGTATCTTGATCTCATAATTACATTTTCCATGCATAGCATGCATATTCCCGAGTCTTTCATCCCTATGAATTGTTGATGAAGTATTGGTGATCAAAATTGCCATTCCCTGGGTTATGGGGTTGAACCAAGCTCGTGCTTTTACGAAAAGGTTCATCGAGTCAAGTTGAAGTATAGAAGTAACCATCTTGAAAAAAATTGGGGCAAAAGATGGATCGTGTTACATCGCTGCTTCGTCTACTGCCAAACACATTTAGGGCTGTCGATGTCCCTATTACTTCCAGTTTCACCTTGACAAAGATGTCATGGACCAAGTTGGAAATCTAAATTGATTCAACCCCATGTAAAAATTCGCAATACTTCAACTATGCATCATTCGCATACATCCATGCTTTTCATTGGTTGCATTGCTCATTACATTCTTTCCTTGAAAAAAAAATAAAAAAAAAGAGAGAACTTAATCATTGTTATAAAAAAGAAAAAAAACATGCTTTACGGTGCCCTTACCGAACCCGTGCTAGAGCTAGAGTAATGGGTAAAGAGGAGGAGGTACAAGAGTAGATGGAGGCCGACATGTAGGCCATGAAAGAGCAAATGGCCACAATGATGGAGGCCATGATGAGCGTGAAGAAGATAATGGAAGCCAATGCGGTTGCAATTGCCGCTACCAGCGTTGTTGCTAAGGTGAACCCGACGTCCCCATCCGGCATCAACCAAATGAATCATCCAGCCTTAGATATGGTAGGCAAAGATTTAGGAAGTACGGGCGGCCCCCATGATGTGCAAATTCAAAACGAGCACGCCTTCCCACCATATGGTTTGCCTCTCAACTATACACCACTCAATGTGGCATACACTCCCAATAAGGATGTCAATAACTCCACTCCTATACCCATTGAGAGCCAACAACCCCAAACTGATCATGCACATGTCTCTTAAACCGTGGGGGGGGGGGGGACACATGAAATTCCCCACCACAATCTAGCCGACTTCGAGCCTTGCCTCGGATATGCCATTGAAGGGCAAGTAGTTGGTGGTATACCCCTTGAAAACACTTCGGAGGGCCCTCAGTATCATCCCCAGCTACACCTCTTGCATTCCACAACAAGTAAAAACCCTCATGCTATGGCAGAAATGGGAAAGTTGGATCATCTAGAGGAAAGGCTCAGGGCCATTGAAGGAGGTGAAGATTATGCCTTTACTAACCTAGAAGAGTTGTTCCTAGTACCCAATATCATCACCCCTCCCAAGTTCAAGGTGCTGGACTTTGACAAGTACAAGGGGACTACTTGCCCCGAGAACCATCTAAAGATGTATTATCAAAAGATGGGGGCATACGCAAAAGATGAGGAATTGCTGATACATTCCTTCCAAGAAAGTCTTACTGGGGTAGCTGTTACCTGGTACACTAACTTGAAACCTTCCCGAGTCTATTCTTGGGAGGACCTAATGGTTGCCTTCGTTAGGCTGTGTCAATATAATGGCTTCGGATAGGATGCAACTACATAACATGTGCAAAAAGAGGGCACGGATCTTTCAAAGGATACGCCCAAAGATGGAGAGACTTGGCAGCTCAAGTAGCGCCCCCAATAACAGAGAAAGAGATTATCACAATGATAGTAGACATGTTACCAGTGTTCTATTATGGAAATGGTGGGTTACACACCTTCAAGCTTTGCGGATTTGGACTTCGCCGGCAGAAGGATCAAAACGGGTATGAAAAGAGGCAAATTTAATCATCCCACTTGGACGAATGAGAAAACTGGGGCAAATGAAGAGGGTGTGGATGAAAGAGAAGCCCGTGCTGTGACTACCATTCCTATACAACCAAGTTTCCCACCAACCCAACAATGTCATTACTCAGCCAATAACAAACCTTCTCCTTACCCATCGACCAGTTATCCACAAAGGCCACCCCTAAATCAACCACAAAGTCTGTCTACCGCACTTCCAATGACGAACATCACCTTTAGCACAATCCAAAAACACCAACCAAGAAATGAATTTTGCAGCGAGAAAGCCTGTAGAATTCACCCCAATTCCAGTGTCTTATGCTGACTTGCTCCCATATCTACTTGATAATTCAATGGTAGCCATAACCCTAGCCGAGGTTCATCAACCTCCATTTCTCCAAGAATACGACTCGAACGCAACGTGTGCTTGTCACGGAGAAGCCCCGGGGCATTCCATTGAGCATTGTAGGGCTCTGAAGCGTAAGGTGCAAGGTCTAATTGATGCGGGCTGGCTGAAATTTGAGGAGAATCGTGTGTAAATCCTGACATTGACAAGAGATGCCACACAATGGACAATTTTGAAAGCTGTTGTTAGATGTCTCTAATGACTCATCAGGATTTTCAACTTTCACCGGAAGTGGGTGCAAGCCATTGGTCTGTTTGCTCAAGCGACCTGTGCTCCTGAGTTTGGACTTCCAAGACCGTTCAATCAGAGATTATTCGTCTTGCGTGTTGGTGGGGCTGCCGTAAAACAACAAATAAAGTTCAAAACAATTAAGTTTCAGAATAAAAAAAAAGGTTAAAAAAAAAAATAAAAATAAAAAAGGGGGCATTTGATTGACTGTGTTTTCAAGACGTTCATGTGACCTCATTTTATCATTCCGGAAAGTTTGTCTTTTTAGAGAGAAGTGAGTTATCAAGAATAGGATGTTGGACAAATGGCCTTAGTTACCTTAAGAAAAAAGGGGGGTTGAATTAAGATACAAAGATTATTCCCCAATTAAACTTTCACTCTGTCTTTTCGGATTAACAATGCACACAGGGACAACCCTTCCCTTGTGTTCAAGAATCCCCTACAACAAGAGACCCACGGTCTCTTAATCCCTTTTCAGAAATAAGAAGAAGAGAAGAAGAGATCTCTCTTAAAAGAGATAGAATGTACAATGAAGATCAATCAAAATTCCTTATTGAATATGCAAGTGGTTGACCAAGGAATCTTTTTGAGAGGATAAGACATTTCAGTTCAGAAAAACTCTTAATCTTTTGAGAGGATAAAACTGTTTGGGCAACGAAAAGTCTCTTTAAATTCGTGTTTCCAAGTCACATATAAATAGACCTTTGATGGCCATTCATAAACCATTTGAACAGATGTGACTCTTAGAAATTATGTTCTGAAAATCCCCTCTGGTAATCAATTACAAGACTTGTGTAATCGATTACAGGTTTTAAAAATTTGAATTAAAACATTTTCAATTGCTGGTAATCGATTACCAGAGAGCAAATCTCCATTTGAAGTAATAGAACTCTTTGGTCAAACCTTTTGTTTGTTTTCAATTTGGAAACTTCTTCCTAAAGATTCTAGAGATCAACTTGATCATATATCTTGATTTTCTTGGATTCTTGTCTTGAATAAAACTTAGAAGCACTTGATCCTTTAGCATCATCAAGACATCAAAACATCTTGCTTCTACATAGGAGTCATTTGACTTAATCCGTCAACTGAAAGATCCTTCAACTATTTCTCGTCCTTGGAAAATTCTTTTTGCAAGAATCAGCTGCTTCTTCCTCACTACGAGGTTGTGAAAACAAGACAACAATTGGTACCTCTAAGCCTTACACTGGGGCAACGAAAGGCACCATGCAAAAACCTCAAACGAACCTAGGGGCAGATTAGAAGTTTTCACCCAATAGGTTCCCAGCTACAAGGTCATGACGAAAGATAACAATTGGTATCTCAAAGCCTTACACTGGGGCAATGAGGGGCATCATGCATAAGCCTCAAGTGAACATAAGGGCAGATCAAAAGTTCTCACCCGTCGATGTTTTTAAACAAGAAAAAAAAGGAGACAAGCCCTGGAATTTCGATAGATTGATTAAACGTCAAACGGCTCCATTGCCGTTACTCCAAAATGGTCAGAAGATGACAGTGTCATACAAAGATTGGCATGAGATGTTGCCTTTCGCCCTGCACGGATATAGAACCTCGGTACGAACTTCTACTGGGGCAACGCCGTATTCCTTGGTTTATGGGATGGAAGCAGTACTCCCATTTGAGGTAGAGGTTCCTTCTCAGAGGATAATAGCGGAGTCAGGCCTAGAAGAGTCAGAGTGGGCTCAATCTTATTGAAGGTAAGCATTTGACAGCCATGAGTCATGGGCGTCTAAATCAACGAAGGATAAAGAACGCATTCGACAAGAAGGTACGCCCGCGCAAGTTCAACGAGGGGGACCTCGTGCTGAAGAAGATGTCCCACGCTGTTAAGGATAATCGACGCAAGTGGGCCCCGAATTATGAAGGACCTTTCGTGGTGAAAAGAGCTTTTTCTGGGGGTGCTCTGATACTCACCCACATGGATGGCGAGGAGCTGCCCTCGCCCGTGAACTCCGATGTAGTTAAACGATATTACGCTTGAAGTCTGGGGCAATCGAGAGGACCGTTGCATGTTTTTATTTCTGAGTTTTTCTCGTTCTTCTTGGCTTCCTCTAGGGATTCCCATTCACTGTATTTGTCTCGTTTCTTTGAAAAGAAAAGATGGGCGAGGTTTCAGTCTTCCCTTTGGTTTCAAACCTTGTGTTTTAGTTTTGTTATAACCTGAGCCCTCTTCGCTCGGTTCATGGGGTGCCCCAAACGCTTATTTAAAATTGAATCTAACCAGCCTTCACTAAGAAAATCATCGCATTAGGAACATTCATACATGCACATACACATGCATATCTTGTGGTAACAGGGGCAGAATTATCTTAGACCACGGTCAGAAGTCGAGACAAGTTGACGGCAGAAATCAACCAAGGTAAGACAATGACCCGGTCACGATTGGCCGCACATTGTTTGTTTCCTACTTGCAGGTACAAAGGAATGGATGCAAGTGGGGGATAGGGTGACCACCCTGACCGATCGTTGTCCCTTCCCGGCGCTAGACAAGCAGAGAACGTCACTGCATGGCAGCCCAGTATCCTTTGAATTCACAGTATTTATTACTATTATTTGTTTTAAATAAAGTAATCGACGCCTGATTCTAACTTAAGTAGGTTCGAGTAGGCAAACGCTAACCCATAAGGGGGGAGGCATGGTTAATGTTTCCCAAAAAAAAAAAAAAGTACAAGTTAGCTCACCTGGGCGAGCTGAGCTCGCTTGGGCGAGCAACCCCTGTACGAAACTATAAAGGGGTGGAGGGGGAACGTTTTCTTCACCCAAAACTCTTCCCCCTCACTTCAAAAACCCCCAAGCTCACGGGAACTACGAGAACAGCAGCCCCCAAGCTTCCATTGTTGAGTTTTTGCTTCCCTTTTCACGCTTTAATTCACTCCCCACAAGTAAGTGCAATTTCCCTTGGTTATTTGGCTCTCCATCGATGTGTTTTGGTGCTTTAGTTGCTCATTTTTTGCAAAATTCGTGAAGCAATTCGCATCTGAATCCATGCTTGTTTTGTTGAGTTGAGGGTTTGTGTGAGAAGGCATTAGGCCTATGTTGTATTCTGAAGCAATGGGGCATGCCACATTGCTCCCATTCTCCTGCAATTTATGTCCAAACGTGCGCCCACCAAGTGCTCGGTGAAATGCCCCAATGATATATGGATATGATTTTGCAAAATTGGGATGGTGGGACTGCTTTATATATGTAGAGACAGCATAGGAGAGTCAAAATAGGTGCCCAAATACAATTTCAAGCTTAGGAACCCAAACTTTTTAGCTTCAATGCAAGAAGACATACTCATGGCTAGGAATCCAAAATTTGGTTTTAGAATTAGAAAAGCATGAAAATTAGGACTTGCTTGTGAGAGTTTTTATTTGAATTTGGGCTGGCCCATGTTTGATACTTTGCATAGAGGTAGCATGGAAAACACCTTGCAAGAGTGTGCATATATATGTAAATATAAGGGGCATGGAAATTCCTAGCAAAATGTGAGGGATTATCTTCCTAAATAAATATATGATAGCATGGAATTCCCTTTTGAATGCAAGTGTGTGTGCAGAATATAATTAGTTTTCCAATATGCATATAAATAAATGTGAGTGAAACAATAAAATTTGTATGATATATATTTCAAATATGTGTAAGTAGTTTGTAAATAGCAAAAATTTAGGATATAATTAGGTGTAAAGTTTGACGCAACGCCTTGAGCATGAGAATGTGTGTTCTTTTCAAGATGCACATAGATGTATGGCAATTAGAATGTGCTGGGTGTCTTTGTATGTTGACATAAATAGTAGGATATTTTTACACGTACGCATGTGCATAAATGGGTTACTTTAAACGTGCGCATGAGTTCGTTCTAAACCGGAGGGATTAGCATGTCATTTTTGTGGTAAAATAAGCATCATCTTGTAAAACTAACTTCCAAATGTTTGTTTTCGTAGGAAATGGCCCCAAGGAAGCTTGCCTCAAAGAGATCTAGGAAGGATAAAGCGGCCGAAGGAACCAGTTCCGCTCCCGAATATGACAACCACCGTTTTAGGAGCGCTGAGCACCAGCAGCGCTTCGAGGCCATCAAGGGATGGTCATTTCTCCAGGAGCGACGCATCCAGCTCAGGGACGACGAGTATACCGACTTCCAGGTGGAGATAGTTCGCCGGCGGTGGGCATCACTGGTTACCCCCATGGCCAAGTTCGACCCAGACATAGTCCTCGAGTTTTATGCCAATGCTTGGCCTACAGAGGAGGGCGTGCGAGATATGCGATCCTGGGTGAGGGGTTAGTGGATCCCGTTCGATGCGAATGCTCTCAATCAGTTCCTGGGATATCCTTTAGTGCTGGAGGAGGGCCAGGAGTGCGAGTATGGCCAGAGGAGGAACCGGGCCGATGGGTTTGATGAGGAGGCCATCGCCTAATTGCTGTGTATACCGGGGCAGGATTTTGCCCGGACTACTGCTGGAAGACGGGTGCGGATCATGCGCACCAATATGACCACCCTAACTCAGATCTGGATGACTTTGCTGCTCAGCAACATCCAGCCCAGCGATCGTAATTCCGACCTCCCCCTGCCAAAGTGTCAGCTGGTGTACGCCATCCTAACACAGATGAGTATTCATGTGGCTCAGTTAATCGCTGATGCCATCTATCTATTTGCAGGTATGGTGCCTACCAGGCACCCTCTAGACCCGGATAAGTCCAACAGGGCCCTGGGATTTCCCGCTTTGATCACAGGACTCTGCCAGTCGTTCGGAGTAGTATTTACGGCATTTGGTTCGCCAGCAGGCGGCCAACCACCGAGCGCATGTACAGACCCATGATTGTCTTTACCAGTTGAGCCTCAGCCTGCAGAGCCAGGGTTTTACTTCTTTTCCGTGCCCTACTCCGGATCAGTTTAGGGCAGAGGTCGCATGGGCCGGAGATTGGCCTGAGGCCCGGGCAGGAGAGGCACCAGCAGAGGCTCCCGACGAGGCAGATGAGGCCCGCGAGGACGAGGAGATGACCGATTTACTTGATTTATTGGGAGGGAGCTGAGCCACATGATTGGGAGATCCCTAGATCCGTATTTCTTTTTTGTTTCCATTTGTTCCTGTTACCTATCATCTTATTTTTGTTTAACTAAGGGACTAACGTTTGTTTCGTGTTGATTGACTTTTGTTTTGTACATACATATCGTTTGAGTTGTTACGTCAGTACTTGTTTCGTTGTTGTCAATAGTGTTTGTAGAAATTTCGGAATCGCGTAGAATGGATGACGCTAAGAGTTTATTTTCCGGAATAACCGAGATAAGAATGGATGAATTCATTGAACTGATGAAAGAACATAACTTGGAAACGTTGGGTCTATTTGTGTAAATTCCCAACCATAGTATCACAATGCCATAAACGGGATGCTTGAGTGCCCACCTGGCTGTAGCCATGACTAATTTTGCACGTTGTTTTCAAATCATCATTGTCATGCGTGCCTTGTGGAGTAATATGGGAGTTCGGCCTGAGACCGACACCTTGACGCCCAAATTTGTTTTGCCCCAGATATCAAGATTGGGTTCCCACGATAAAAGGCCCCATTGAAACACAACCTTAGACTTTTTTGAACCTTGGCCTATCAAAAGAATCCTCATCCTTTCCCCCAAAGCAAAGGGTAGCGGAATCTCCTCAAGGGAGAGCGAATAGAATGCTAAAACCCGATTTCCCGAAGAAAGGAATGGAGAAGGAGAAGTGAAAAGAAAGAAAAGGAAGAAATAGAAAGAAAGAAAAGATGAAAAGAAAGAAAAAGAACAATAAAAAAGAAAGAAAAAGAAGGATTCCCGATCGAAGATCGAAAGGAAGTGAAAATGGAAAAGATCGGTGGAAAACAGAGTAATTCTCGATCAATGAAAGAAAGGGAAAGGAAAATCTTCAGACCAGATAAATTTTCGGCAAAATAAGTGACTGTCGGCAAAGGAAAACCCATTTTTGGTGTCTCTTGCTTTCGAATTGCCATTCAAAGTCATTATCGACTGGCGATATCCCACCCCACATGAACAAAGAGGAAAAGACCGAAACACCCAGCTTCCTCTCCAAAAAATACTACCCTCGAGAAAATCTTATTGGTCCGTAATCGTACGTTTGATCTTTGATTCGATAGGATGAAACACTTGCCTGTGTGAGTTTTATACACTATGAGTGATTTATTTTCAGCTTAGCTCGATGTTTCCCCCGCATGTTCATTTAAAAGCTAAATGTTGACATCCTGCCCTTCATTTTCAATTACAAGGAAGATTACCCTTGGCACGAGTATATTGTTTCTCTAAGATATGGTGCTCTCGCGAATGATTTATTTTTTTCTTTTGCAAAAAGCATGTTCGCCTTTTTAGGTGGAAAAACCCAGTGGACCGTTCGGTCCTGCCAACAAATCTTATTCGGAGACCCATGAATTCATTGCCTAGCGCTGTTCATGTGTCCTCCACCATCGAGTCTGGAGCCCCGCGAATTCATTGCCTAGCTCTGTTCGCCAATTCTCCATTCTCCACTTTTATTCAGAGACCCATGAATTCATTGCCTAGCGCTGTTCATGTGTCCTCCACCAACGAGTCTGGAGCCCCGCGAATTCATTGCCTAGCGTTGTTCGCCAATTCTCCATTCTCCACTTTTATTCAAAGACCCATGAATTCATTGCCTAGCGCTATTCATGTGTCCTCCACCATCGAGTATGGAGCCCCACGAATTCATTGCCTAGCGCTGTTTGCCAATTCTTCATTCTCAATCTTATTCGGAGACCCATGAATTCATTGCCTAGCGCTATTCATGTGTCCTCCACCAACGAGTCTGGAGCCCCGCGAATTCATTGCCTAGCGCTGTTCGCCAATTCTCCATTCTCAATCTTTCGAAGACCCATGAATTGATTGCCTAGCGCTGTTCATGTGTCCTCCGTTATCAAGCGCGGAACCTCCGGTGACTGGGAAATATGGTTTTTTGCTATTTTCCCGATCGGTTCCTTCGCCAAACATGTGTATATGTGTATATTATGTTTGTATTTTGTTTTGTGTTGTATAGAAAAAAAAGAGAAGAAGGAGCAGAGACGAGAGTCGTCATAGACTAATCACGGGAAGGGCAAGACGGACGAAATCAGTGTCTTATCTTTGCTTTCCTCTTATCTTCGATAAAAGGTAAGTAAAGAGGGGCAACTGTCATACCCTAATTTCGTCCGGGGATTATTACTTGATGATATGCAACCTTTGATTGGCCGCTTCAAGATACTTGGCACCCTTTGTTGCATAATATGTGAAGTCCCGACACGTGCCGGAAATCAAAAGGAAGCAGGCTTACGCGATCCGTGAAATTCCGTAATATGACGGAGATCGAAAGGAGGTGTTTTTGCGCAATCCGTGAGTTTTCGTAACTTCTTTGAAAGCTAAAAATGAGTAAGTACATAATCCGTAAGGATTCGTAACCTTGCGAAAGGAAAATAAGTATCGTTATGAAATTCGTAACGTTACAGAAAAAGAATTACCAAAAAAGGTAAAGGGGGGTGCATTTAGTAAAAAGGGGGTACAAATAGCAATCGGGCCCACTTGGGCCTTCCAGTTTCTTCCTCCAGAAGGCGGTTGCTTCTGGAGGAAGCAACCTTGCTCACCTGGGCGAGCTGGGTGGCAAGCTCCTCCCTTATTTTGCTATAAATAGGGGGAGGAATGAAGGGGGAAAGGGTTCAGCCTTCTTGGCACTTCTTATTCTCTCGAAATTGCTGAGGAAAATTGTTTCCGTGAAGAAAATCCAAGCCGAGGCGCTTCCGTAACGTTTCCGTGAGTAATTACGCGAAGGTTTTCAACCGTTCTTCGACATTCATCGTTCGTTCTTCGTTTTCTTCAGTCTTCAACTGGTAAGTACCTCAAACCGAGCTTTTCAATTCATTTTATGTACCCGTGGTGGTCCCCATTTGTTTCATGTATTTTTATTCTCGTTTTCATTCGCTTTCTATACCCCCTTTCGACGTGCTTCAGTCATTTATTTAAGTCGTTTCTCGCCTAATCTAAAAATAAAATAAATTTCCACCGATCATTTGAATTGTATCATCCGTTAATTTTTCTTAAAATGAATTCCGACCGTTCGGTCGTGCCGTAACTATGTTGGAAATCAAAAAAGAGGTAAAATAATAATATAATAATAAAAATACTCTTTTAGTAAAATAGAGCGAAAGAATCAATCAGACGTTTTCTCTTTGGGATTTTTCATTCTTAATCGAATTGACTAATAACTAAAGTGAAACTAAGGCTAAAATCAACTCGCCTAGTCAAGCTCGTCCACAAAAAAAAAGGGGGTCACTTAATGGGGTTTGAAAGTTTATCATTTCAGTTTTCCTTTTCAAAGTAAATGGATCATTTTTAAGGTCCAACGCCTTAAAATGATCACCTTTCAAAGTAAAAAGAATCGCTTGATTCACGCTTAAGAAAGAACTACGTAGGTCTGATTTCCTCTTCGATGGAGGGTACGTAGGAGCAAAAGCCCCGCTTTTGTCGACCTCAAAAAATAAAAAGAAATAAAAAAGGTAAAATAACACAATTTCACAATTCTAAAAAATAGGCTGTTGTCCTTTGAGACAAACTGAGAGGTGCTAATACCTTCCTCAAACGTAAATACAACTCCCGAACTTAGAATTTTCATTTTGACCGGTTTCCTTCGGTTTTCCCGACGTTTTCCACAAATAAACGTTGGTGGCGACTTCGCGCATCTTTCCTCCTTTGGAAAGTGCATGCGTGAGCCTCGCCTCGCTCGCCCGCAAAAGGGCACGTTGCGACACGCATACTTAGTCCATGGGCCCGAAATCTACCCTAAGGCTCAAGAGAACCTTAGGGCCTTCTCTTGCATCTTTGACGCAATCTTCTTAGAGTCTTCTATCCAATTCCCTTGGGGGGTAGGATTTCATCAGCGCTCATGAATCAAGATGTTGTATCCCTTATGAAGAGAAAATTGCACATGAAGTTAATTATATAGGGAATCAGCCCAGAGGCAACTTCAATTCAAGTGGATTTCCAGGATTTTAGAACAACCAGTAGTATCAACAGCAGAGACAATGGAAAAATCACCTTGGTAACCAATTCAGTAGAGACAAGGGTGGTTCATCTACAAGGCCACAACAGCAGATACCAACTCTCTATGACTGAACCACAAAGTTGGAAGAGATTCTAGCTCAATTCATGAAAGTGTCAATGTCTAACCAAAAGAGCACTGAGTCTGCAATTAAGAATCTGGAAGTCCAGGTGGGCCAGCTTGCAAAATAGTTAGCTGAAAGACCATCCAACAACTTTACAGCAAACACAGAAAAATCCTAAAGAAGAGTGCAAAGCTGTGATGACTTGAAGCAGAATGGTGATTCAAGTAGAGGAAAGTAGAGCTGATCAGAAGGTGGAGGGATTTAAACCACAGTTGGCTAATGAACTGGCGCTGGAACTGGTTGATGATTTAGTTGAACTTGAAGAAATTGTTGAGGAAGCAGAAGGTGATGAAGAAGAAGAGACACCAATAAGAGACCGTCAAGAGAAAATAAAGAAGATGGAAGAAAAAGAAAAAGAAGAAGAAATAAAAGAAGAAGAAGAAAAAGAAAAAAACTTGAAAAATGAAAAACAAAAAGAGAAGGTTGTTGAGACTAAGAAGAAGAAGGGCAAGAGTGAGGCTAACTTAGAAAAGAAGAAAAAGGCTACTCCTATTGAATGCAAGGAGGTACCTTATCCGTTGGTACCCTCCCAGAAAGATAAAGAGCGACATTTGGCCAAATTTCTTGATATCTTCAAGAAACTAGAAATTACCTTGCCTTTTGGAGAAGCACTTCAGGAAATGCCCCTCTATGCCAAATTTTTGAAGGATATGTTAACCAAGAAGAACCGGCACATCCATAGTGACAGAATTGTTATGGAAGGTAACTGTAGTGCTGTTATTCAACGCATTCTTCCACCCAAGCATAAAGATATGGGATTTGTCACAATACCATGTTCTATTGGTGAGGTCGCTGTAGGCAAAGCTCTCATAGACTTGGAGAGACAGAGATAATGCCCACATGCATGACCCTCCAATTAGTTGACCGCTCCATCACAAAGCCATATGGAGTGATTGAGGATGTGTTCATTCAGGTCAAGCAACTTGTTTTTCCTACAGATTTTGTGGTTATGGATATAGAGAAGGATCCTAACATTCCCATAATATTGGGCCGCCCTTTTATGTCCATGACCAACTGCATAGTAGATATGGGGAAAGGCCAGCTAGAATTGGGTGTGGAGGATCAGAAAGTCTCATTCGGCTTATTTGAAGCAATGAATCATCCAAATGATCTGAAAGCTCGCTTTGATCTGGACAAGGTAGAATAAGAAATAGAAATAGCAACTACAGCTATGGCACTGCATTCTCCTTTGGAAAAAACATTGATTAATCATGTAGAATGTCTTACTAAAGAGGTGGAACATGAAGTGCAGACTTGTATTAAAGAATTGGATAGTGCAGGAGAAAATTCTAAGGGACATTCTGCATTTAAGGAATTGAAGAACGATGGGCAAATAGGAAAACCAAAAGTAGAATTGAAGACATTGCTTGCACATTTGAAGTATGTGTTTTTGGAGGACAATGACTCAAAACCAGTGATTATTAGTAGCTTGTTGAAGAAAACAAAAGAAGATCAACTGGTGCAGATGTTGAAGAGGGACAAAGCTATAATTGGATGACACATTTCTGACTTGAAAGGAATTAGTTCATCTTATTGCATCCACAAAATCATTATGGAAGCTGATTACAAACCTGTGAGATAACCTCAAAGAAGACTTAGATGAGTTAATATCCACAAGAAAGGAGGTATGACAGTCATTAAGAATGACAAAGATGAGTTAATATCCACAAGGACTGTCACCGGGTGGAGAATGTGCATTGACTATCGGAAGCTGAATCATGTCACCCAGAAGGACTATTATCCACATCCTTTCATGGATCGGATGCTTGAAAGACTTACAGGGCAATCCTATTATTGTTTTCTTGATGGATATTCTGGTTATAATCAGACTGTTGTAGATCCCAAAGATCAAGAGAAGACTGCTTTCACCTGCCCTTTTGGTGTATTCGCATATCAGTGCATGCCTTTTGGTCTGTGCAATGCCCCAACTACATTTTAGAGGTGTATGATGGCTATTTTTTATGATATGGTGGAAAAATGCATCAAAGTCTTCATGGACGATTTCTCTGTTTTTGGGCCATCTTTTGAAGGGTGCTTATCAAATCTTGAAAGAGTATTACAGAGATGTGAAGAGTCCAATTTAGTTCTCAATTAGGAGAAATGCCATTTCATGGTTCAAGAAGGAATAGTGCTGGGGCATAAGATTTCAGTAAGGGGAATAGAGGTGGACAAGGCACAGATTGATGTAATTGAGAAACTTCCTCCTCCCATGAATGTCAAGGGCGTGAGAAGCTTCTTAGGACATGCAGGGTTCTACAGGAGATTCATAAAAGATTTCTCAAAAGTTGCCCAACCACTTAGCAATCTGTTGAATAAAGATGTTGCTTTTGTGTTTGATGAAGAGTGTATGGATGCATTTAATGATTTGAAAACCAGATTAGTGTTTACTTAATGTAAGCTCCATTAAAGCTTGTAGGCCTAGGATCTTCTTCATCAATGGATTCCTTTGCTTCTTGGAAGATGAATGGCAGCGGAATGGAGAAGGAAGAGAGAGAGGAGACACCACTTCAAGGAGAAGATGAGACTAGAAGAAGCTCACCACCATAGGAGGCCATGGATAAGAGCTTGGAAGAAGAAGGAGATGAATGAAGGGAGAGGAAGAGAAGAGCACGTAATTTTGTGCTCTAAAAGAGCTCTGAAATCTGAAGTTTAATATTCAAAAGATCAAAGTTGAAAAAATGCACACACATGGCCTTTATTTATAGCCTAAGTGTCACACAAAATTGGAGGGAAATTTGAATTTCTATTCAAATTTCACTTGAATTTGAAATTGAGTTTGTTGAGCCAAATTTTGGAGCCAAAATTTCACTAATTATGATTAGTGAATTTTAGGTATGGTTCAGCCCACTAATCCAAGATCAAGTCCAAAATTCTCCACTAAGTGTACTTAGGTGTCATGAAGCATGTAAAGCATGAAGGACATGCAAAAAGTGTAACTATATGATGTGGCAATGGGGTGTAGCAAGTAAATGCTCACCTCCCCCTCTAAAATTTAATTGGATTGGGTCTCCCAATTCAATTAAATTTATTTTCAACTACACACATCAAATATTCACTTAATGAATATGAAATTACAAAACTACCCCTAATACAAAAAAACTAGTCTAGGTGCCCTAAAATACAAGAGCTGAAAAATCCTACATTTCTTAGGTACCTTAACTATATTATGGAGCCCTAAATACAAGGCCCAAAAATAATGAAACCTTAATCTAATATGTACAAAGATAAGTGGGCTCATACTTAGCCCATGGGCCCGAAATCTACCTTAAGGCTCATGAGAACCCTAGGGCCTTCTCTTGCATCTCTGGCCCAATTTTCTTGGAGTCTTCTATCAAATGCCCTTGCAGGGTAGGATTGCATCACTAGTCCAGTAATTACAGCACCAGATTGGGTGCAAGAATTTGAGCTGATGTGTGATGCAAGTGATTACGCCGTAGGTGCAGTGCTTGGACAAAGGAAAGGAAAAAAATTTCATGCTATATACTATGCCAGCAAGGTTCTAAATGATGCACATGTGAACTATGCTACCACAAAAAAAGAAATGCTGGAAATTGTTTATGCACTTGAAAAGTTCAGATCTTATCTGGTAGGCTTAAGAGTTATCATCTACACCGATCATGCAACTATTAAATATTTGCTCAACAAGGCTGATTCCAAACCCAAATTGATAAGATGGATCTTGCTGTTACAAGAATTTGATTTGGTGATTCGGGATAAAAGGGATCGAAAAATGTTGTAGCAGACCATTTGTCTAGATTGGTGAATGAGGAAGTCACATCGAAAGAAGCTGAAGTTAGAGATGAATCCCCTGATGAATCTTTATTCGTGGTGAGTGACAGACCTTGGTTTGCCGATATGGCCAACTTCAAAGCTGCAGGAATCATCCCAAAGGACTTAAATTGGCAGCAGAGGAAGAAATTTATACATGATGCTCAATTCTATATTTGGGATGATCCACACTTGTTCAAGATAGGAGCTGGCAATATTCTAAGAAGATGTGTGACACAAGAAGAAGTCAAGCGTATATTATGGCATTGCCACAACTCTTCATGTGGTGGCCATTATGGTGGAGATAAGACGACGACCAAGGTTTTGCAATCTAAATTCTTTTGGCCCACACTCTTTAAAGATGCTCACCAGCATGTGCTACAATGTAATCAATGTCAGAGGATGGGGAGTATATCAAGAAGAAATGAAATGTCTTTACAAAACATCATGGAGGTTGAGGTATTTGATTGCTGGGGGATTGATTTTGTAGGTCCCTTCCCTTCATCTTTTAGCAATGAATATATACTAGTGGTTGTTGACTATGTCTCTAAATGGATTGAAGCAGTGGCTACCCTGCATAATGATGCTAGACTGTGGTGAAGCTTCTGAAGAAGAACAATTTCTCATGATTTAGGGTGCCCAAAATTCTGATTAGCGATGGAGGCACACACTTCTGCAATAATCAGTTATAGAAGGTTTTGAAAAAATATAATATGACACACAAAGTAACATCACCTTATCACCCCCAGACCAATGGGCAAGCAGAAGTATCAAGCAAGGAGTTGAAAAAGATTTTGGTGAAGATTGTAGCTTCTACTAGAAAGGACTGGTCCATTAAATTAGATGATGTTTTATGGGCATACAAAATAGAATTCAAGACTCCAGTAGGACTATCCCCATTTCAGATGGTGTATGGCAAGTCTTGTCATTTACCAGTGGAGATGGAATATAAAGCATACTGGGCCATGAAATTTTTGAACTTTGATGAAGCCATATCCAGAGAACAAAAGAGGCTGCAGCTCTTGAAATTGGAAGAGATGAGATTGACCGTTTATGAATCTTCAAAGTTGTATATGTTGGAACGAGTGGCCTCAGAATAATTAAGAAGGGGGGTTGAATTAATTATTCCTAAACCTTTACCAATTAAAAATTTACTCTTCTAAGGCTTTTACTAAATTGTTAATAGAATGAGGAGTAGAAGAGAAACTTAACAGAAAGTAAAAGCAGAAATTAAATGCACAGCGGAAAGTAAAAGAGCAGGGAAGAAGGAGACAAACGCACAAGATTTTTTATACTGGTTCGGCAACAACCCGTGCCTACATCCAGTCCCTAAGCGACCTGCGGTCCTTGAGATTTCTTTCAACCTTGTAAAAATCCTTTTACAAGCAAAAATCCACAAGGGATGTACCCTCCCTTGTTCTCTTTGAACCTAGTGGATGTACCCTCCACTAGAACTGATCCACAAGAGATGTACCCTCTCTTGTTCTCAGTCAAACCCAAGTAGATGTACCCTCTACTTGTACCACAAAGGATGTACCCTCCAATGTGTTAAGACAAAGATCTCAGGCAGTTAAACCTTTGATACTTTGTGAATGGGGATACAAAAGAATTCTCAGGCGGTTAGTCCTTTGAACACTTTTGTATAAGGGAAAGGGAAGAATCAAAAGAATTCTCAGACTGTGTCGTTTTGAATTCTTTGACATGGGAGAATGGAGACACAAAAGAATTCAGGCGGTTAGTCCTTCGTTCTTTTGGAAAAGGGAGAAGAGAGACACAAAAAGAATTCAGGTGGTTAGTCCTTGGCGAATTCTTTTTGGCAAAGAGAGAAGAGATGAAAAGAATGAATAGCACAAGTTTTCAAGATTTAGAAAACCAGAAAACTTTGGAAAGCTTTTGGCACAAAGAAGAAGAAGAAGTTCAAAGAGATTCAAGGCTTGTAAAGGATTGTATTAAAAAGATGTGATTAGAAAAGATTGATTGAATGAATGATTGACAAGCAAATCAAAGCCTTGTTTTCATAAACTCTTCATGTTTGGCCAAGAGGACCATTTAGAAGAGTTATAACTTTTAGAAAAACTTAAAACCAATTTGAAAAAGTCAAAAACCTTTTGAAGAGTTACATATTTTGATTTATTCAGAAACAAATCACTGGTAATCAATTACCAAATCAGTGTAATCGATTACACAAGGCTTTTATGTGAAAGGATGTGACTCTTCACATTTGAATTTGAATTTCAACGTTCAAAGGCACTGGTAATCGATTACCAAAACATTGTAATCAATTAAAACTTTTTGAAATCAATTGGAACGTTGTAAATTCAGTTTGAAAACTTTTTCAAATCCATTTTGCTATTGGTAATCAATTACAATAATCTGGTAATCGATTACCAGAGAGTAAAAACTCTTTGGTAAACATGTTTTGTGAAAAATCCATGTGCTACTCAGTTTTTGAAAAGTCCTTTCATACTTATCTTGATTAAGTCTTCTCTTGATTCTTGAATCTTGAATTTTGAATCTTGATCTTGATCTTGATTCTTGAAGCTTGATCCTTGAATCTTGATTCTTGAATTCAACTTTCCTCTTGAATCTTGAAGTGTTCTTCAACTTTTCCTCTTGAGTCTTGAATTTGTTATTGATTCCATCTTGAACATCTTGAACTCATTCTTTGATTGACCTTTGAGCTTTTTGTCATCACCTTTGTCATCATCTTTTGTTATCATCATTGTTATCATCAAAACATCTTTGAATCACTCTTGATTCACCATGAAGCTTTGCTTCTACAGTATAAAGAAAGCGTTAAAAAGTATCATGACAAAAATTTGCTCAAGAAGGACATCCAGCCAGGACAACAGGTGTTTCTTTTCAACTCAAGACTTAAATTGTTCCCTGGAAAGATAAAATCAAAGTGGTCTAGACCATTTACCATCAAGAAAGTCCGACCATATGGAGTAGTGGAGCTTTGTGATCCTCAATCTAAAGATCCTGACAGGACATGGGTAGTGAACAGACAAAGGTTGAAGGAATATCATGGTGGAGCTATGGAAAGATTGAACACTGTTCTACGCTTTGATCCTAGATAATAGGATGATGCGTCAAGCTAGTGACGTTAAAAGAGCGCTTACTGGAAGGCAACCCATCTTTTCTTTCCCTTTTCTATTTTTCATTCTTATCTCTTGCATGTAGTTTGGATACCTTGCTTGTGATTGTGATTAATTTCAGCTTGTTTAGTAATGAACAAGGGGTTTTAAGCTTGTGTGAAGAGATAGACAGAACAAGACTTAGAAATTTTTTTGCAATTGTCTATCTGCTAAGCACAGACCTTGCACTAAGCTCTCAGTCTTCACGCGCTAAGCCGAGCTTGCTTGCGCTAAGTGCATCGACCCCTGATTGGTTAGCTGAATAGTTCAGCTAAGCGCACATCACTGCACTAAGCCCAACATATTCACTGTAGTTGAACCTTAATCAGTGGGCTTAGCGTGGATGATGCACTAAGCGCCATCCTCCTAAGCTAAGCCCCAGATCCATTCTGTAACTTGAGCTTTTAAGCTGGGCTTAGCAGGGCAGGATGCGCTAAGCACCAATCTCTTTCTGTTTTTGAATACTTGGAAGTGCGCTTAGCGCGCCTGTTGCACTAAGCCTGAACTATTCTCTGTAAGTTGAAGCTTGATGGTATGCTAAGCCTCGCATCTCAGGCTAAGCGCATATTGCAAAAAATTTTGTGTTGCAGAAAGCACTAAGCGCAGCCTGCTGCGCTAAGCCCTAGATGCTCACTGGACTTTACAACTTCAAGTTGGGCTTAGCGCGAGGCTAGGCTAAGCGCTTGGGTTTTTAAACTCAAACATCATATGGGCATGCTAAGCGCAGCTATGTGTTAAGCGCGCCATACGAATTTCAGTTTTTAAAAAAACAAAAGGTTGAGGCACTTGGGTGTTACCCCAAATACCTTTAGCTTCTGCCTTTGTTAACCTTGAGCAAGTATGTATTTCTGTTGCGTGTGTACTGCTTGTCTGCATCTTCTTTGCTTCATTTCAATCACAACCCAAGTAAGTGGTTACATTTCCATTCTTATTTTTCATCCTTCTAACCTTAGGATAGATGACTTCTCATTTTCTTAGTTGTATGTTGTTAGGTTAAGGTTACTAGCTTTAGGGTTAGTCATTTTAGGATTTCTGGTAACTTAGAAGCCCATTAGGGGCAATGTGGCTGAAAGGGGTGAAGACCCCTATGGTTCTATTTGGAAATTGCGATGAACGCGCTAAGCGAGTTTGCTGCGCTTAGCCTGTTCATCGCAACAATTAAAATTTTGGATTTCCAGATGAACGCACTAAGCGAACCATGTCGTGCTAAGCGCGTTCATCCCCACTGATGAATGAAAGTGATGAGCCCACTAAGTGCATCTGTGCGCTAAGCATGTCTAGTGTTCAGACATTAAGATTTTGAGAATTTTTGGTCAGCGTTAAGCTTGACATGTCAGGCTAAGCACCACTATGCTTCTGTAGTTTTCCTTTGAATAAGGATAAGCGTAGCTGCTGCTCTAAGCCCTTGTTGTGTGTTGAGGAGGTTGAGCTAAGCGCCATGCAACGCTAAGCTCAACTCTCTCATTGTATTTTAAGTTTTTGCAGTTAGGCTAAGTGCGCCCTGTGCGCTAAGCCTGAGTGTCATTCTGATAACGTTGAGCTAAGCGCGCCATGCTACACTAAGCTCCAACTCTCTTCTATTTTGAAAATTGTGGACCTAGGCTAAGCTCAGCTTGCTGCGCTAAGCTTAATCTACAGAAAAAATATTTTGTGTATTCAGGCTAAGTGCGAGTCTACTGCGCTTATCCCCTAAGTAAAATTTTATAAGGCGCGCTAAGCGCGACATGCTTCGCTAAGCACCTTATCAAAATTTCAGTTTTATTTTTATGTTTTTGTTGAAACTAACCTGTGCTAATCTCTTGCAGATGGCATTTAAGAAAAGGAAGGCTCCTACTACACCTTCCCAAGTTAGAGTTGATCGATCTAGGTTCACATCTCAAGAAGCTTGGGAGAGGTATACCGATATTGTTGTGCCTAGGAAACTACTACCAAAAAGGAATGTGGTAGTTTATTACACTGAGTTTGATGAGTTCAAGGAGGAACTCGAGAGAAGACACTGGGATGAGGAGTTGACTGATTTTGCTGACGGCAGCATAGATATTGCCATTGTGAAGGAATTTTACGCGAACCTCTATGACCCCGAGGATAAATCACCTAAGCAAGTGAGGGTGAGAGGTCATTTGGTGAAATTTGATGAAGATACTCTGAATACCTTTCTAAAGACCCCAATGATTATGGAAGAGGGGGAAAATTTGTGTGCTTATTCCAGGTTTGCACTCCTGAGACCTGATCCTAAGGAGTTAGCTGTTAAGCTCTGTATCCCAGGGAGGGGATTCGAGCTAAATGCTGATGGTTAGCCGTTGAAGATATTAAGGAAGAACATGACCACTTTAGCTCAGACATGGAGTGTTCTTTCTTTCTCTAATCTGATTCCTACCTCCCACACATCTGATGTCACATTTGACAGAGCCAAGTTAATCTACGCAATCATTATGAAGATGGATATGAATGTGGGGTACCTCATCTCCCACCAGATCTCTTAGACTGCACAACATGATTCATCCAGACTTGGATTCCCTGCCTTGATCACAGCTCTATGCAAGGTCAGAGGAGTCCAATCAGATTCTAGATCCCTGGAGAGCCTGAGCCCTGCCATTAACTTGGCATATATTTAGAAGAATTGTTGGAATCTAGAGGATCCAACAATGACATTTAAAGGGCCAAGAAAGGCCAGGGGTAAGAGATCAGAGGTCCCCACTACTTGAGCACCACTAGAGACAACAACTCCTTCTTCTTCCACAACTCCAACACCCTTTATTTCGACTCCATCAGAGACCCCAGTCATTCCTACTCCATCTACTCAGATACCATTTCCTGCTCCATCTCCATTCCAACTTCTAGCTTCTTTATCTGCAGGACCATCAGACTTTGTATTTACACCATAAATGCTTCATTCCATGCTCTAGAGCTTACGCAGGGGGCAAGCCATTATCATGCATTGTCTTCAAGGCTTGGGCCTGCCATCCATCATGAGCATGAATGAGTTTGACGCACAGGTGGCCTGGCCAGGAGCCCAGCCTTCTCCTTCTAGAAGGGGTGGGGCCTCCACAGGCCAGGAACCTGAGCCAGAGGAGCCAGCTGCAGTAGCAGAGGGGGAGGATGAGCTCACTCCTCCTGAGCCCTTTTATTTTGATGCAGGTGTACACATAGCTCAGGAGGAGGAGACTGGCACAGACCAGATTCCAGAGCCATCTCCAGCACCCATACCTGATGATGCCATACCATCTACATCAACATCAGAGTTAGAGCAGCCTATCTCTCAGGATTCACCAACTACTCAGGTGTTGGATCTCAATGAGCATGCACAAGAGCAACCACAGGAGCAGAACATTTAAATTTGTGCATTTTGAACATTTTAGTTTATTTTAGTTATTTTATGATTTATATTTAGTCATTTAAATTTCAGTTTTTATGTTTCAGTTCTTTAAATTTCAGTACTTTGAGTTGATTGCTTGTACGGACAGCTAGTTTTAATAGTGAGCTGGTTGAATTTGATATGCAGTGGATTGTTTGGTATGAAATAAGTGTCTACGAATGATTTGAATGAGAAACTGCATGATTTGAGTGGATTGGAATGATTAGCTAATTGTTTTGATCAAGCTTGTAGCCATTAAAAGAGAATGAGCATGTGATTAGAATTATGACTGAAAATGTTAGTTAGTTTGTCAGATTGATTGTGAAGGAATGCATTGACCGTATCTCGGTGAGAGTGTGATCCTTAAATTTTGAGAGAAAAGACTATCATTTAGTACTGATTTTTGCATGAATCTCTAAAGTATGGACTGAATGCATGAAATTGAGGATGATGAAGGCCATGTTTGATTGTGATAGCCACTTAGCGTAAAAGTTGACCACGGGCTTGAATGATTTATCCTTTGTACCCAGTTTGAGCTAAGTGAATTATTGATTGATTGAACCCTAAGCCTATACAGTGTTATCTCCTGCTACCTTGACTTAGGTTGTAGGAGAGCATCATCCATAGGAAGCGTGGTTCAAAGCAAATTTGTCCCAAATTTGGGAGAGACACTAGGTAAGAATTGGATGGTCAAAGTAAATAGCATACACACACTATGTCTGTATATACACATAATGTTTGTGTAAAAAAAAAATTGTACGCATGTTCGAACCCAGCAAGTGCACCGGATCGTGCAAGTAGTATAAAACGGTAAGAACTGAGTATCAAACTCTCGGGGAACTTGTGTTACTTGGTAAAGCTATATTTAGTGAATAGGTGTCTGGTTTGAAAAGATATGTGTGGACTATGCACAGGTATGTAAACTAACTATTAAAAGGAAAATCACGTGAGTCAAGATGCCTAAAGACAAGTAGACAACATGTTGGTCTTCCTATTAAGTGCCTGATGTTAAAAGGATATTGTCTACTTAACAATGCTCATGGGTTCTATGGTGTCTCCTGAAATGCTAAACCTCGATTCCTCATGATAGTCTAGCCTAATCCTGATCAAGCATCATCCTTAGATTCCTCTTGTTGGACTAAACTCGACCAGAACTGCATTAAGACAAACATACAAACAATTAGGTTACTATACCCTGATCCCTCGTGATAATACAATAAACTAGCCCTGTCCTATAAGTTCTAAGAATCAGACCAGTTTCCACTGTTGAATGATCCTAACAAAGCATGCATCTACGTGATCAAGGCAAAAGCACACTGAAAAGACATACTGATAGCACAGAGAACACATAAAACATCATTAAATAGATATACAGGTATTTACATCAAGTACCTACAAAGAAGAACCCACAGAGGATTTAGCTCTCCATAACTGGGAAGCTTCCTTTACAACAAAGAGAATAGAAAAATGAAGGATTGAAGAAATACAAGTAGTGGGGATGTCTCATCCACCTCTAGAACCTCACAATCACTCACAGACTCATCTCATGCTCTCAAGATGGCTTCCTCTTCTCGCTCAGTTCTCTATCATTCTTCGCACAACAAAAGCTCTCAAAACTCTCTTAAACTTGGACCTTTCTCTCTCTAGAAATCTCTAAACATTCAAAAGCTTCGAGAATTTCCCAAACTCCCTCTCTATTTCTGATTTCAGGCTTCAATAGGTGGCCTTGTTGGTGCTTGCACGCTTAGCGTAACTCTGGACCGCTTAGCACGCATTAGTGAATTTAGGCTTAGCACGCGTCTTCTCGCTGAGCGGATGAACTCAAGCAGTGCGCTTATCGGGATGAGCCCTCGCTCATCAAACACGCACAACTCATCCTTCTTCAAGATTCCTCCTCACGCTCAGCCAAAGGAGTGTTGCGCTCAGCAGATGGCTCGCTATGCCAGTAGATTGGCTTAGCGAGCGGATGAAAATAAGCTCTTCACAAACTTGCCTAATTAACCTGAAATTGAGAGGAAATGATTATTAAATACACAAAATGGGAGTACTAAGTATTTATTACCTATCTATAACAAAATGTAATTACAACACTACAAAATAACCATAAATTGGAGGAGTTTAATACAATTTACACAGGTTTTATACACAAAAGTTAGTCGTATTTATTGACTAACAACTCCCCCAAATTTATAGTTTTGCTTGTCCTCAAGAAAATAAAGAACACCTCACTGGTCCCCAAGTGACAATAACATGCAGTGACTATGTACAAAGGTGTATGCAACAAAAACTATTGATTGCATGATAAAAGAATGAAGCAAAATGACCTCATCACTTGTCTTTCACAAAGCGTGCAGTTATTCAAAGAAAAGAATAAAATGTAACCTGTACAATTAGACGAAGTTAGGCTTACTCACTAGCTTTTCACTTTAATTTGCTTACTCACTAGCCTTTCACTTTAATTTGCATTTGACCTTATTACACAGCACACATTTTCATTGATTGCTCTTTTTTTTAACACAACTTATTTGTTGTGTGTGCTGATGTGCTTTACCTTTTACTTTACATCACAATTAACTCCCCCAAATTTGGGTTAAATTGTCTTGAACCAACTGCTCTCCTAGAATCTAAGCAAGGTATCTAGAGATAGTCATTTAAGATTAGGGTTCAATTTTGAAAATGTAATTTAGCTCACAAAGGGTGCAAAGAATACAATTATAATTCAAGGTAAGCTTTTTGGTCAATTGGCTTGTATATACAAAATCATGGCCTTCATCATGTCCTTATTCATACATTTCATTTTAAAATTCAGAGATTAATGCAAAGACTATTACTCAAAGCTAGTCGTTCACTCACGGTTTAAGATCACCCTCTCATCAATTATGGTTCAAGCTTTTCTTTCTCAATCAACCTGTCTATTGACTAACAATTCTAATTGGAAGTTCACATTCTTGTTCTTTTTTTGTCTAACATACATACTTGCTCAAACTTATGAAAAGAAACACAACTCCATCACAATTATGCATTCAATCCAAAATCAATTCATAACACCAATTTTCACAAAAAGATAAAAGTGTTTCACTGCATAATCATCAAAGTCAAGTTAAACTGTTCCATATGCTTCAAAACAAGCATACCAACTGTTCACAAAAAGTATAAGTTTATAATTATAAATGGAAACCAAAATTACTCAAAACAATGTACTGAAACTAATATAGTTATAATTAATATCCAAAAAGCAAAATAATCAGGAATTTAAAAGTCCTGAGATAGATCCTGGGTATCTTGACTTTGAGCATCCTCCTCATCTGTCAAGTGAAGTATTGGAGTAGTTGGAGGAGAGGTGTTCAGTGCCAGGACTAGTGTGTTCTAGTCCTGTGGTATGTCAAGTACAGGAGTGGAAGGGTCAGCTGCAAGCTGTGGTGAGGAGAGGTCTGCTACTAGAGTAGAAGGCTCTGATGTGCCCTCCAGTGATCTCTCAAGAGTAGCAGCAGTCTCTGGTCTCGCCTGTTCTTCCCTTGCCTCAGGATGAAGAGTGAATGGCTCTAAAATGGTGGTCTCAGAGGAAGTATCCTGTACCTGTTGGGGTACCTGGGTTGTGGGACCTTCACCTTCCCTATCAAGAGAAGGTTGGGTCCCAAGTCAGGATAACCTCTCTAAAAACTGCTTCACTGATAGGATGGATCCTGGAGAAGCTACCACCTATAGACTCTGCAACAATATAATCTGACCCTGATGGATACTTTGAAGCATAGCTTCAAAGCGCTGTGAGTCAACATGAGTTGGAACTGAAGGAGCTACAGAAGTAGATGTTGGAGCTACAGAAGAAGATGGAATATCAGCTGGCCTCGCCCTTGCTGCCCTAGCCCCCCCAGAAAGCAACTGTCAGATCATCAAGGTTCCAACAGTTCTTCCTGATGTAGGCCAAATCAATGACGGGGCTCAGGCTCTCAAATGTGAGGCTGTCAGAGACAACCCCTTGAGCTCGGCATAAGGCGGTGATCAAACCAGGAAACCCAAGTCTGAAAGAGTTAGACTGGGCAATGAAGATCAACTTGGCTCTGTCTACTGTGAGGTCTGAGGTGTGAGATGTAGGGGCCAGGTTGGAGTAAGAAAGAACACTCCAAACCAAGGCCAAGGTAGTCAGATCCTTCTTGAGAATCCTCCCTGGATGGCCCTCGGCATTCAAAATGAACACCCTCCCTGGTATGCAAAGAGCAGCCTCAATCTCTCTGTAGTCTGTGGGCAACTTGCAGTAGCTAGAGTAGGTGGGTAATGTCTCCCCCTCCTCTATGACTACAGGAGTCTCTAGAAATGTGTTGAGGTTTTCTACGTCTATCTTCACCAGGTGGCCTCTAACTCTGGCTTGCTTTGGTGAAGGACCCTCAGAGCTGTAGAGATTAGCATAAAATTCCTTCACCAAAGCAAGATCAATAATCCCATCAGCCAAGTTGGTGAGGCATTTGTGAAGATTACGCCTCTAACTCTGTCTTGAAGTCGTTGAACTCTGTGTGGTATATCTCAACCTTCCTTTCTGGCAAAATATTCCTCCCCAAGACATTATCTGTATAACGATTCCAAGCATCAAGCGAATGGAACCGTCTAGTATCATATTGAGCAGTTGGCCTTGCCCCAATGCTCTTACGTTTCCTGGAGGCCATCTGTAACACAAAGGAACCCAAAACGTTAGTTAGACCACAAGTTATTCAAATTGAAAAACAGAAAAATAAGATTGAGAAAAACACTGGCGGCTTAGCGAGACATGGTCCATTTAGCTCGCCCTCACAATATAAACACTACCGCTTAGCGACATGTGGGGCCGCTTAGCGGATGTTTCAGAAAATTCTATTTCGCATAATCAGCTTAGCTGGCAACTGCCCGCTAAGCCAAACAATTGCCGCAATAGATGTGCGCTTAGCGGCACCATGAAATTCAGAAAATTCATTAAGTACATGGGCTTAGCGGGCTAGGCTCGCTTAGCGCAATGGCTATCGCAACAAAATACGCTTAGCTCAGGTAGGCTCAGCTTAGCGCGCGGCTTTCAACAAAAAATTTGACTAAGTTACCTGGGCTTAGCGAATCAGCCTCGCTTAGCCACAGGTATCTCAACAGGAGGATGAGTGTTCATCCCCATAAGATGAACTCACTTAGTGCGGTAGGTGCACTTAGCGAGTTTGTCTAGAATCGCATATATTCAATGAATTTTGATGAACTCGCTTAGCGCACCATGCTCACTTAGCGAGTTCATCGCATTTTCCAGAAAAAACGCAAAAAATGCAGTTCGTTTTCTTCCATTTTTGAGCCTCTAAAAGGTATATCAAACATGTAAACCAGTTAAAACTATATACACAACACAATCATTCACAAAATCCTAATCTTTAACTAATCTAAAATCATTCAAACCCTAGCAATCAAAAGCAAAATCTATGGTTTTCTAACCTAAGGTTCAACAAAATAAAAGAGAAAGAAAAGGAATAAGGAACTTACTTGGATTGTTGTGTGCAGAAGATTCGTAGAAGATGCAAAAAGAAAGCAAAAATGTAGGTTACACAGATTTGGGCGAGACAGAAAATGCAGGATATACTCTGAGAATTTTAGGCAAATGTAAGTGTAACTGATGTTACACTCACTTAAGCAATTTTTGACCCTTTCGCTTAGCGAACCCCAGCACTGAGTGAACCAGAGAGACATTTGGTTTCTCAAAGCGGGTCACTTAGCGGAGCTGCACGCTTAGCCAAGGTTTGAAATTCAAAATCTTTTTTTTTTAACACATAGCTGGGCTTAGCACACAGAAGTGGCACTTGGCGAATTCTGCAGGTCATAAAACCTGCAACTCTCGCTAAGCCTGGCTCTGGCCGGCTTAGCTAAAATGATGCATCTTGAATACAGAGGGGTATGCGCTTAGCAGATAATGGATCACTTAGCGCTGCCATGGCCACAGGGATTTAGGCTTAGCTGGCATGAGTGGCGCTTAGCTCAATGAAACCTAGTTTAGGCCGCATCAAAATGGGCTTAGCGGCGACATGTCGTGCTTAGCCATTGAATACAATGCGCTTAGCGAGCAGGCCATTGCTTAGCCGAATTCAAATCGAATTGAAATGGGCTTAGCTCAGCCTTGGCCAGCTTAGCGGACCAAATCAGCCTGAGATGCAAGGGTTGAGCGCTAGAGACTCTCCGCTTAGCGCATGAGCAAAGATGCGCTTAGCTCGAGGCTTGCGCTTAGCGAGAGGACTGATTTTCAGAAGAAAAAAAAATTTCTAAGTTATTTTTCAGTCCCTTCCTTAAGAAATTGAAACCCTTATATCTATCATTCCAAAACAAGCTGATATACCCCAATGTAATGATTATGAAGCAAGTTCAACATTATGCCATACATAAAAGAAAAGAAAAACAGAAATTAGAACTGGGTTGCCTCCTAGGAAGCTCTTCTTTAACGTCATTAGCTTGATGCTTTTACCTCAATGGGCGAAATCACGTTTTGGTTCTTACTTCCAGAACCTCCTTACCCACTTCCATTACCTGTAAGCAAACATTTTGTTCTGGAGCAGGCTTGTCTTTGACAAATAAATCAAAATCAATTTTTTGATCTTCAAAGCCCAGCTCCAGCTTCTTTCTCCCCATATCAACTATGCAGCTCGTAGTTAACATGAATGGCCTTCCCAATATTACAAGAATGTCATTATCTTCACAGATATCCATTACCACAAAGTCTGCTGGGAAGATAAAATGTTTTACTCTGACCAGCACATCTTCAATTACTTAATATGGTCTGGTAATGGAGCGGTCAGCAAGTTGTAAAGTCATCCTTGTGGGCATGATCTCCAACTCTCCCAATCTTCTACATATGGAGAGTGGCATTAAGTTAATACTAGCTCCCAGATCAATAAGAGCCTTTCCCACAGTGACTTCTCCAATTGAACAAGGAATGGTTACACTCACAGGGTCTTTATGCTTGGGTGGAAGGATCTTTTGAATCACAGCACTACAATTTCCATCCATAACAATGTTTTCCTGGTGAATATACTTGTGTTTCCTTGTTAACATATCTTTTAAGAACTTGGAGTAGAGTGGCATCTGCTGTAAAGCTTCTCCGAAGGGCATGGTTATTTCCAGTTTCCTGAAAATATCTAAGAATCTCGCCAAATGGCAGTCCTTCTGCTTCTTGGAAGGTACCACAGGATATGGTACTTTCGCACCTTCATTCATAACTTTTTCTCTTTTCTTCTCTCTAGCTTGTTCACTTCTAGTCCTCTCTTCATTTTTTTTTTTTCATCTTTTTCATTTTCTACTTCTTTTTCTTTTTCTTGGTCATTTAATTCTTTTTTTCTTGACCATTATTTGTTTTTCCTTTTCCTAGTTGCTTTCACTTCTCACATCATCTTTCTTTTCATTAGTACCTTTCTTTTCAGCAGCTTTCTTCTTGGATAGAACATTATCCTCATCCTTCGCCTCCACAAACCTCTTACTCCTTGTCATCACAGCTTTGCATTCCTCCTTGGGATTCTTTTCTGTATTCGCCACAAAACTGTTGGATGACTTGTCAGCTATTTGCTTGGCTAGTTTTCCCACCTTAACCTCAAGGTTTTTCAGTGTTGACTCAGTGTTTTTATAATTTGACATTGTTACCTGCATAAACTGAGTCAAAGTCTCCTCCGGCTTAATAGTCCTCTGAAAGATGTTAGGCCCTTATTGAATTGGCCTGTTGGAAGGTCCACCCTGGTCCTTGTCGAATTGATTGCCAGGGTGTGATCTCCACTGTCCTTGTTGGTTATAAGGACCCTGTTGGAAGCCTGAGAATCCTCCTTGAGTATATCCTTGTCTCTGTTGATTTCCCATATAGTGAAATTCTTGAGTGTTTTCTTCAATGAGAATACATTGGCCTGTTTCATGAGCCTTACCATAGATGGTACAACTTGTAACCTGCAAAATAGAAGAATGTGTAGGTTGACCAATAGACAGTTTAGTTGCCAACCTACCAAGTGTTTCTGTTAAAATCTCAAGTTGCCTAGAAAGCAACTTATTCTATGCCAATAAAGCGTCATGTGATGATAGTTCTAACAAGCTTTTCTTTGTGGGTTGATGAACTCTATCGCACAGAATGGCATGATCATTGGCTGACATATTCTCAATTAGCTCAGTTGCCTCTTCAGGAATCTTTAGCTTTATTTTTCCCCCTGCTGAAGCATCTAGCAGTTGCTTGGTTTGTGGTCTCAGTCCATCTATAAACATATTCAATTGAGTTGGCTCAGAGAACCCATGGGTGGGAGTCTTTCTCAATAAACCTCTAAACCTCTCCAACGCTTCACTCAAGGACTCGTCAGGGAACTGATGAAATGAAGAGATAGCAGCTTTCCCTTCTGTAGTCTTTGACTTTGGGAAATATTTCTTCAGAAACTTTTCAACAACTTCTTCCTAGGTTTTCAGACTGTTACCTTTAAATGAGTGGAGCCACCTTTTGGCTTCTCCTGCCAAGGAAAATAAAAATAGACTGAGTCTAATGGCTTCATCTGGCACGCCTACATTCTATATAGTGTTACGAATTTCAATGAATGTCGCCAAATGTGCATAGGGGTCCTCATTTGGTAATCCTTGGAATAAGTTCCCCTGTATTAAATGAATCAAAGAATGAGGGTAGTTTATGTTGTAAGCTTGCACTTCAGGACGTGCAATGCTGGTAAAGAATTGCGGCACTGAACTGCTTGAATAGTCCTTAAGGGTAACTCTTTGTTGGTGTTCATCCGCCATGGAAACGGCTTCTGGTAAATAGGTCGCGGATTCCCTTGATGATGGTGAGTCAGATGATGTAGAATCAGAAAAATGAGTTTCTTCCTCAAGAATGGACGCTACTATCCTGTCTTGCAGTAATTTTCTTCTCATATATGCTTTATTCCTTCTTAACGTAGCTTCAATCTCTAAGTCCAGAGGAACTAAATTGACTGTGGGAGATCTATGCATATAAAACACTAACAGAAATAGCGGTTATCCAGTTCAAGAGGAAAACAAATATGAATCGAAAGTAAATATTCACAGTTTAGCAAAGAATAAAGAATAGACACCTAGAACTAAACTAACTTTCCAAATAGAAAGAAGTTCCCCGACAACAACGCCCAAAACTTGTTCGCACCCGGCAAGTGCACCAGATCACGCAAGTAGTTTAAAAGGTTAAGAACCGAGTATCGAACTCTCGGGGAACTTGTGTTACTTGGTAAAGCTATATTTAGTGAATAGGTGTCTGGTCTGAAAAGATATGTGTGGCCGATGCACAGGTATGTAAACTAACTATTAAAAGGAAAATCACGTGAGTAAAGATGTGTAAAGACAAGTAGACAACACGTTGGTCTTCCTATTAGGTGCCTGATGTTAAACGGATATTCTCTACTTAACAATGCTCATGTGTTCTATGGTGTCTCCTGAAATACAAAACCCTGATTCCTCATGATAGTCTAGCCTAATCTTAATCAAGCATCATCCTCAGATTCCTCTTGTTAGACTAAACTCGACCAGAATCGCATTAAGACAAACATACAAACAACTAGGTTACCGTACCCCGATCCCTCGTGATAATACGATAAACTAGCCCTGTCCTATCAAGTTCTAAGAATCATACCAGTTTCCACTGTTGAATGATCCTAACAACAAATGCATCTACATGATCAAGACAAAAGCACACTGAAATGACGTACTGATAGCACAGAGAACACATAAAACATCATTAAATAGATATACAGGTATTTACATCAAGTACCTACATGGAAGAACCGACAAAGGATTTAGCTCTCCATAACTGGGAAGCTTCCTTTAAAACAAAGAGAAAAGAAAAATGAAGGATTGAAGAAATACAAGTAGTGGAGATGTCTTCTCCACCTCTAGAACCTCAAAATCACTCACAGACTCATCTCATGCTCTCAGGATGGCTTCCTCATCTCGCTCAGTTCTCTGCCAGTCTTCGCACAACAAAAGCTCTCAAAACACTCTGGAACTTGGACCTTTCTCTCTCTAGAAATCTCTGAAGATGCAAAAGCTTCGAGAATTGCACAAACTCCCTCTCTATTTCTGATTTCAGACATAAATAGGTGACCTTGTTGGTGCTTGCACGCTTAGTACAACTCTGGACCGCTTAGCGCGCATTAGTGAATTTCGGCTTAGCAGGATGAACTCAAGCGGTGCGCTTAGCTGGATGAGCCCTTGCTCAGTGAACACGCACAACTCATCCTTCTTTTAGATTCTTCCTCGCGCTCAGCCAAAGGAGTGTTGTGCTCAATGGATGGCTCGCTAAGCCAGCAGATTGGCTTAGCGAGCGAGTGAAAATCAGCACTTCACAAACTTGCCTAATTAACCTGAAATTGGGAGGAAATGATTATGAAATACACAAAATGGAAGTACTAAGTATTTATTACCTATCTTAAACAAAAAGTAATTACAACACTACAAAATAACCATAAATTGGAGGAGTTTGATACAATTTACACAGGTTTTATACACAAAAATTAGTCGTATTCATCAACTAACAACTCCCCCAAATTTACAATTTTGCTTGTCCTCAAGCAAATAAATAACAACTCACTGGTCCCCAAGTGACAATAACATGCAGTGACTATGTACAAAGGTGTATGCAACAAAAATTATTGATTGCATGATAAAAGAATGAAGCAAAATGCCCTCATCACTTGTCTTTCACAAAGCATGCAGTATTTATTACCTATCTTTAACAAAAAGTAATTACAACACTATAAAATAACCATAAATTGGAAGAGTTTTATACAATTTACACAGGTTTTATACACAAAATTTAGTTGTATTCATCGACTAACAAAGTACAAATGAAATTAATAAGTGTGTATGTTGCAAAGTAATGAAATGAAGTTGAGTTCCTATATAAAAGGCAAGTATTGGGGTGAGAATGAATGAAAAAGTGAAGGTTTATCTATGGATGAATGCTCTCCTAGAACCTAAGCTTTTGAATCCGAGAAAAACCATGATTTTGTTGGCATCCTAGCCCCATTACAAGCCTAGAAAGTCCTTCGGATTCATTTTGTGTGTTCATTGTTGTATGATATGAGATGAAATGCAAAGGTTGGGACTTGTGTTAGTTGTTTATGATGGAATGAGCCTAAACACTTGAGATTGAGTGAAACAATGATTGTGAGGTTTTGTTTGATGATCCTTCCTTGATTTCTGCCATCCTTACTAGCTTATTTCAGTTGTGACTCTAATGTGTATGTTCATATCTTTGAAAAGCTGCATGTTTATGAAAAGCAATTGATTGAAGCAATCCATGATATTCAGTTCATATGGTTGAATTTCTCTATGAAGCAAACACCATTTTGAGTAATCACTGTAGTTTGCCACTTGAGGATAACTAAACTATTCTTTCTTTGCTTGAGGACAAGCAAAAATGTAAATTTGGGGGAGTTTGTTAGTCGTCTTATACGACTAACTTTTGTATAGAAAACATTTTCCAAAGCTTGTATAGTTCCCCAATTTATGCTTATTTTGTAGTAATTTTGTAAATAAATCTTGTTTTATTATTAAAGTTGTCTCTAGAATATTTCCATTGGATTTAATGATGAAATATGTGCAATTTCAAGTGAAAAAAGGCTAAGTCATGAAGTGCTAAAAGTGACAGTTGAGCTTAGCTCATCAGTTGGGCTAAGCGCGCATCCACCGCTAAGCGCAGCATCAGCGCGATAGAAGAATCTAGCAGAGCATCAATATCAAGGCCGCCCACTAAGCGCGTGATCAGTGTGCTAAGCGCAACAACTATCTTTAGCCAAGCTCAGCGCACGACTGGTGCTAAGCTCAAATCCACTTACTCGCGCTAAGTGCGAGGGTGGTGCTAAGCGCAATGTCGCGGGTTCAGAGCCTATTGAAAGCTCTTTTGTGCAGAATTAGAGTAACAATCCAGAGAATCACCATCACACATAGAAGTCAAAGCCCACCATAGTGCCTATTTTCGAGAAAAGAGCTCTGGAGGCAGCAAGCAAGAGGAGCAACTTTTGCAAAGATACCTAGGTTTTGTAATTAGAGAGATTAGTGAGTTGTAGAGTGATTATGAAATGCTGAGAAAAGGAGGAGGGATCCCCCTTCTTATGTAAGGAGCAGTATTCTCTACTTTGAATCTTATTATTGTTAGGGTTTTTCTGTAATGGCTGGCTAAACACCCTTGTTAGGGATTTCTAAAGAACAACTGATGTAATTACTTTAATATCTAATTGATTGTGTTTCTTGTGTTCATTGCTTCTTTCAATGCTTAAATTCTGTATTCTCTTGGTCTGATCAACCAGTTGTATGCATAGTTAGGTGACTTTAACATTGGGAAATGTATTGTTGCCTTAAAACTTGAATGAAGCAGGATTGAAACTTAGTCTTAAACGAGGGATCTGCGGATTAAGTTTTGGTTTTAAATATGTTGTTACAATAATGTTGTTTGGTCTAAGTCTAGTCCAACATGAGGGATCTGAGGACAATGCTTATGCTAAATTAGTCTAAACTTTCGTAAGCTATTTAAGCTGAGTCTAGTCCAACAAGAGGGATTTGAGGATGAAGCTTAGTTTAAGTTAGTCTAAACTTAGGAGGGCTGTCTATATTAAGCCTAGTCCAATAAGAGGGATCTAAGGACATAGCTTGGATTAATTCAGTCTAACTAGGGATCGAGGTTTAGTAATTTAGGCTACAACATAGAACACAAAGGCATGATTGATTAAAGAAACATCTTTGTATACATCAGCTGGTTAGTTAGAAAGACCCAACACCTTTACCTAATGTTGTCAATCTTACTTACTTGCATTGTTATTATTTTTAGCCTAGACTTAGTTTAATTTTGTTCTAAACCATCAATTATCAATGTTTCCTTCAACAATGCCTTATTTCTGAATTTAACCTTGTCTAATACTAGTTCCCTGAGTTCGATACTTGGATTTATCCGTTTTAATTTTAAATACTTGACGACCCGGTGTGCTTTCCGGCAAACCGAATTTCCCTTTAACATATTTGTATAAAGAAAAAGTTGACCAAAAAGTAACTATAGGCGAAATCCAACAAAAACCTACATGAAAATTAACCATACCTTAAATTTGGCGCTTCATATCCTATAAAATAGCGAATGCAAATACAACACTTATTCTCAAGTGTTTTGGTGCATACAAGAATAAAATTAAGACATTTATATTTTTATTGGCAGATAATAAGCATTAAAGGAGCAAAACTGTTCATAACACTTAAAACAAATACATGAATAAAACAAAGTTCATGTCCACATGTTATGTAATTACAACTTTGTACATTGGATGGTTCTAAGTTTTAAAAAATAAGCTGCCCATTTTTTACGTAATGTTGTGATCGCCTCCGTGTCTAGTGTCGTGCCTTTACCGAACCACTACACATTGTCAAAAACAAACAATTCATGATAATGACTTTAAATGAGTCTACATATGGCCATTTGCTATCAATGTTTTGGGACTACACTATTTACCACAGTCCAATCACTCTTCAACTCTGCGCCAATTATGTTTCACATCCAATGCATCACATAATACCCACACTCATAGCCTATGCATTGAACATTAGTCTACATTAAAAAGGATAAATTAAAAATGTAGGGCTTAACATGATTAATAACATTTCGACAAGTAGCAAACATTGTATGAATTTGGACTAACCTTCAGTTCAATCCACTGGGGTGCAGTTTGAGGAACTATCCCATCAGCAGTCGTGTTTAATTTCTTAAATGCATTGCATTGGAAGATTAATATCATTTAAATATAACGCTGACAATTTAGGTATCCAACTTTAAAATAGGCTGAATGACTTAAAATATAGTACTTAACTTGTTAATTGCAGTTTTTATATGAACATCAGGCCTTCTACGCACCGAACAAAACCAGACCACGACATTGTCTTTAGGACACAACACAACCATTTTCCAATGGGCCCTGCAATTGATACAACAGTTATGTATGAGTAAGACAAAATGAGTTACAGCATAGCCAAAATTAATTTGACTTTCTGATTCAAATAAGCTCCTGAGTACAATTGTCGTTGTGATTCCTTAAGCCATTTTTCAATATATTCTTCACATTGCCCACGTCTGTCATTTGCATTGTGTATAGTGAAATTCTGATACTGGGGACAGATGTCGTACAGGATGTCACGACATCACGCTTCAGAACATGCAGATTGTATTTGACAGTGTGCACAGTTTAAGCAAGTAAATAGCACAAGAGAATTGTTAACCCAGTTCGGTGCAACCTCACCTACATCTGGGGGCTACCAAGCCAGGGAGGAAATCCACTAAAATAGTGTTAGTTCAAGGTCTAACAGCCACTGTTTACAACCTTCTCACCTAACCACTACCCGTGCGATCTCTACCTAAGAGCCACTCTTAGATATGAGAAACCCCGCTCACTCCCTCTCAAACACTCTCCCGTGTTTACAATCAAATCAAATACACACCAGAGATCAACTCTGAACAAAAGGGATCAACCCTACACACTAGAGATCAACTCTACACACTAGAGATCAACTCTACACACTAGAGATCAACACTACACACTCAGGTCCAACACTTGATGTTAGGGTACCATCAAGGTGGCTCACAAAACACTCAAGTCCCAAAACTCACAAAATAACTCTTCAATCCCGGACTTGGTACAGAACTCGTGCAGCCTCCATGGTTATATAGCAGTGTGCTTATCTGGGCTGCAACATCTTGTGCTGGATGAGATCTATCATTCTTCCTGAAAATCTGCACTTAAAGATCTAAAAGATGCAGTTTAATCTTTTAGTTTTTATCTTTAATCTTTAATCCCTGAACGAACTCTTCTACTTTGAAATTCGAACTTTAATTATCTTTTAATTCGTTCCTAAAGATAGATCTTCTTATCTCTTGCCAACTGCACAATAATCTGTTAAAGATATAACAGAATTATATGTCCAGTATTATCGGGCCGGATGTCAGGACATCGTATCCGACATTGTGGATCCTGCAGCTTCACTACTTGACTTTTATCTTGCATTGTACAGCAACTCCAGTATTCTCGGGCAGGATGTCCTGGACATTGTATCCGACATCGTGAATCCTGCAGCTTCAATTCTTCATTTGACATTTCATTTTGCCTTGTGCATTGTGCAGCCCGATCTTATTCTTTGACATAACGTTGGACATCATGTGCAGCAACTCCAGCTTTCCTTCATTGTCTAAGTGCTTATGTTTTAACAAAATCTTAGCCAATCTTTTAAAACTCAGTAGAGCTAAGCACTAACAATCTCCCCCTTTGGCAAATTTTGTCTAAAACATACTTAGACACTTCCTGAGCAGGTACGAGCAGTTATGCAAGTGGGATCAGCAACTTTCATTATCAGAGTAATCAAGCACAGCGGAATCTGTAGTTTAGACAAGTTGCAAGTCGTTTCCAGGATGTCAAGACATCTCACGTGACATCAGCTTTCTGCTCCTGCTCCCCCTGTCTCCATGCTTACTGCAGCATCTTCTATCAGCTACTAGTCTTTTCCAGGATGTCAAGACATCTCTCGTGACATCAGCTTTCAGCTCCCCCTGTCTTCATGCTCTTATTGCAGCATCTTCTATCAGTTACTAGTAGCTTACATCAGTCATCATCAGCAGCAGCAGTCTCCCCCTCAAAGTCATATACATACAACTCCCCCTCAAAATCATGAATCATGCATACATCGTATCCTACTGCCATACATCGTATCAATCATGCATAATACGACTATTGCATACATAGTATCCTACTGCTCAAAATCATGCATAATAGCAAGCATAATACTACTATTACTCCCCCTTTTTAGACAGAATTTGACAAAAGTAGAATGCATGAGCTTAAGGTGCAAATATTACAGACCCATAGTAAACCATTGTTCAAAGGGACATGCCCCTATAGCTAGTGAAAAGCAAAACAAATATAAAGGTCTGATGATCATGGGGTGGCTTCGGAATCATCATCTGATTCAGTATCCTCTGCTGCATCTTCCTCTTCCTCAGCAGCTTCTTCTTCTTCCTCGGCTGCTTCATCTTCTTGCTCAGCTGCTTCTCCATCATCAATGCCACTTTCTGAAAGCCTTTTGACCAGCCGTTCCAGCTCCATCTTCTTCTCTGTGGTGGCTTTGATGGTTGCTTCCAGCACCTTGCATGTGTCCTTGAGTTCAGCAATCAGAGCATCCTTGGACACAGCACCTGAAGCAGCAGCTTTCCCTGATGTCGAGACAATGTCTGGGACATGTGTCCCCTCAAACAATTTGTAATGCAGGGATAGAGGAGATTCTCTCTTCATCACAGAGTCAGTGTAGTTTAAAATATTGGGATGTTGACTCAACATAATGCCACACAATACAGTTAGGAAGGCAATGGGTAATTTGACAGCAAAGGATTCTGAATGCTTAACAGTTTGATCAAATATATAGTTTCCAAAATTAAATTTGGACTTGGTTCCTACAGCATACAGAAATTTACCCAAACCTGTGGCAACAGTGGAGGTATGGTTGGTGGGTACCCAGTTTGCAGCTCCAATCCTGTGCAGGATTGCATATTTCACACTTAGCTTCCCTGCAGAAAGCTTCCCTTTCTTTGGCCAATGCTGGACTCGTTTGGCAGTGATTTCCTTGGCAATTTGATGCTCAGAAACATCAATATCCACCACTCCTTCAGTAGGTCTGCCCAGGTATTTGCTGATCACAGCAGGGGAGAATCTAACACACTTTCCTCTGACGAACACTCTTTGATAATCATCACTTTTTCTGTTTGTTATGTCAGAGGGAATGTTGACAATGAATTCCCTGACTAGACTCTCATAGCAGTCTCCCAACTTGGTGACAGTTTTCAGCAGTCCAGCAGCCTTGATGAGTTCCATGGTCTCCTTGCAATCCAAGGCATTTCTTCCCAGTTCTCTTTCTAAAGCAAGTCTGCGTTGATACACGTATTTCCACCTTTCAGCATTGCCAATGGAGTGGAATGAGATGTTGTCCAATGGTGCATCAGGGACATTTTCAGGCACCTTTTTCCCAGATTTCTTGGCCCTCTTTGATGTCGAGACATCTAGTTTGACATCATCATCAGAATTAGATGAAAAAATTTCTTTCCTCTTCTTGGAAGGGATTGCAACTTTGCTCCATCTGGATGTGGTAGGAGTGATTGGTGTGCTTTTCTTCTGTGCCATAGTCTTGATTCGTCCAGACCTCTTGATGGGGGTTTTTCCCTTTCTGCTTTGTAATCTTTCTGCAATGCCAGGTGCCAACTTGTTGGCAATGGGTTCCTCATCGGATTCTACCTCTTCTAGATCAATGAGGTCACCTGGAGCAGGTTCTGGTGCCCGTGGTGCACGGGTCTCCTCTGTGGCTTGATCATCTTCCTCTGTTGATCTCTCTTTGCTGGGGGAAGAGAGTACTTCAGCATTTGGGCCGGAAGATGTTGGAACATCTTTCTCAACATCAGGCACAGAAACATTCGGGGTGGAAGATGTTGGGACATCTTTATCAGCTTCAGGGACAGCAACATTTGGGGTGGAGGATGTTGGAACATCTTTCTCAGCATCAGGAACAGAGGCGTCTTTCAAAATGCTACTCACAATACTGCGGATTTTCTTGTCCATCTCCGTGTCTACTTCCCTAGGACTTGTTGCAAGGCTAGGGTTTTCAGCAATCTTCACTCCCTGTTGTCTTCTGGGAACCAGTTTCTCAGGGACAGAAGCTTGACCAGGAATTATTTGTATCGGTTGGATGTTGAATTCTGGTTGTTCCTGGTGCGGAGATGATGGTACAGAGGGTGAACCAGGAGCTGAAGTTTCTTTTGGTGAGGTAGCCATGGAAAAACAGAGCGTTTGGAATGATTTCGTAAATTTCTGAGAGCTGTTGGGGAATGCAGAAAACGAGATTAACACGAAAATATAAGTTTGAATGAGGAATGTAGAGGGACGTGTGAAGCAACGGTCGAATTTGCTTTGGTTCAGTAGTGAACGTGCTATTAATGTTAAGTGATTCGTTTGGGCACGTTCAGATATCAGTAGTTGCTACAATTCCTCTAGCAGACAAATGCCCAGCTTGCCCCTCAGTTTTTCAAACTGTTTTGCATCCAATGCCTTTGTGAAAATATCTGCTATTTGTTCCTCAGTGTCAACATGCTCCAGTGTGATAACTTTATCATCAACAAGCTCTCTAATATAGTGATGTCTAATGTCAATGTGCTTGGTTCTGCTGTGTTGAACAGGATTTTTAGAAATATTAATAGCACTCAAGTTGTCACAGTATAATGTCATGACATCTTGTTCGACATTGTACTCCTTCAGCATCTGCTTCATCCAAACTAGTTGTGAACAGCTGCTTCCTGCTGCAATATACTCTGCTTCTGCAGTAGATAAGGACACACAGTTCTGCTTCTTGCTGAACCAAGAAATAAGATTGTTGCCCAGATAGAAGCATCCACCAGAAGTGCTTTTTCTGTCATCTACACTTCCAGCCCAATCAGCATCACAATACCCAACTAGCATTGAATCTGAACAATGACAGTACATAATCCCATAGTCACTGGTGCCATTTACATATTTCAGGATTCTCTTTACTTGAGTCAAGTGACTTATCTTAGGATTGGCTTGATATCTTGCACAAACACCTACTGCATAGGTGATGTCGGGTCTGCTAGCTGTTAAATATAGTAAGCTCCCAATCATGCTTCTGTACAGACTTTGATCAACACTGGTGCCAGCTTCATCTTTTGACAACTTCAAGTGAGTAGGTGCAGGTGTTCTTTTATGGCTGGCATTCTCCATCCCAAACTTCTTGACAATGTTCTTTGCATACTTGCTTTGTGAGAGGAATATGGAGTCTTCCATCTGCTTCACTTGAAGTCCCAGAAAATAAGTCAGCTCTCCAACAAGACTCATCTCAAATTCAGATTGCATCTGTTGAACAAAATGTCGAAGCATCTCATTCGACATCCCTCCAAACACAATGTCATCAACATATATCTGTGCTATCATCAAGTTTTCAGCATCTTGCTTGACAAAGAGAGTCTTGTCAATTCCTCCCTTCCTATACCCTTGCTGAGTAAGGAACTCTGTTAGCCTTTCATACCAAGCTCTTGGAGCTTGCTTCAATCCATAGAGAGCCTTCTTGAGCCTGTATACATGATCTGGATGAGTTGGATCTACAAATCCCTTTGGCTGCTCCACATAGGCTTCTTCATTCAGGTATCCATTCAGAAACGCGCTCTTCACATCCATCTGGTACAGCTTGAATTTGAGGATGCAAGCTACACCAAGTAACAATCTGATGGATTCAAGTCTAGCAACAGGAGCGAAAGTTTCATCAAAGTCTACACCTTCAATCTGAGTGTAGCCTTGAGCAACAAGTCTGGCCTTGTTTCTGGTTATAACACCTTCTTCATTGGTTTTGTTCTTGAAGATCCACTTGGTGCCAATCACATTAGTTCCCTCGGGTCTCGGAACTAGCTCCCAGACTTCATTCCTTTTGAATTGCTCCAATTCTTCTTGCATAGCATTGATCCAGAACTCATCAGTCAGTGCCTCTTTCACATTCTTGGGCTCAATTTTGGAGACAAAACATGAGTTGGAGACAATCTCAATCTCCCTTGATCTTGTAGTGACTCCTCTGTTTGGATCTCCTATAATCAGCTCCTTGGGGTGCATCTTCTGGATTCTAGTGGAGGGTCTCTTGTCAGGTTGGTTGATGTCTGGTTCATCTGTAGCAGAATCAGAGTTTTCTGTATTTTCTGCACTTTTAGCTGTATCTGCTACATTGTCTCCCGATGTTCTGACATCTTCTTCGACATCCTTCCTTCTTGCTGGAGTTAGATCATCAACATCCACATTGATGGATTCCATCACAGTTCTGGTTCTGGAATTGAATACTCTATATGCTCTGCTGTTTGTAGAGTATCCCAGGAATATTCCTGCATCACTCTTGGGATCCATCTTTCTCCTCTGCTCTCTATCTGCCAAAATGTAACATGGACTTCCAAAGATGTGGAAGTGCTTGACAGTTGGCTTCCTCCCTTTCCAGATTTCATACAGTGTGGTTGGAGTCCCTCTTCTCAGTGTGACTCTGTTGTGAATGTAGCATGCTGTGTTCATGGCTTCAGCCCAGAGATTATAGGGAAGTTCTTTGGCATGAAGCATGACCCTAGCAGCCTCTTGCAAAGTCCTGTTTTTCCTCTCAACTATGCCATTCTGTTGTGGTGTAATGGCTGCAGAGAACTCATGAGTGATGCCTTCAGATGTGCAGAATTCAGTAAACCTGCTGTTTTCAAATTCTCTGCCATGGTCACTCCTGATTCTCTTGATGACACAGTCTTTTTCTCTTTGAAGTCTTAGACTCAACTCCTTGAATACTTCAAAGGTGTCTGATTTTTCCCTGATAAAGTTGACCCAGGTAAATCTGGAGAAATCATCCACAACAACATAGGCATACCTCTTTCCTCCAAGGCTTTCAACTTGCATAGGCCCCATCAAGTCCATGTGAAGTAGTTCCAGCACCCTGGAAGTGGTCTGATGTTGAAGCTTCTGGTGGGACATCTTGACTTGCTTTCCAATCTGACATTCACCACAAATTCTGCCTTCTTCTATTTTCAGATTGGGAATGCCTCTAACAGCACCTTTGTCGATGATTTTCTTCATGCCTCTTAAGGGCAGATGTCCAAATCTTTGATGCCATATTCTGACTTCATCTTCTTTGGAGGATAGACATGTGGAGGAGTAACTGGTTTCTTGAGGTGTCCATAGGTAACAGTTGTCCTTTGATCTGTTGCCCTTCATTAGAACTTCACTCTTCTCATTTGTCACCAAGCATTCTGACTTTGTGAAGTTTACATTGAATCCTTCATCACACAGCTGACTGATGCTGATCAAGTTTGCAGTCAGTCCCTTCACCAGCAGTACTTTGTCCAGACTAGGAAGTCCATCATGGACTAGCTTTCCCATTCCAGTGATCTTTCCTTTAGAACCATCTCCAAATGTCACATAGCTAGTGGAGCAAGGTTCAATGTTCACCAGGAATTCTTTGACACCTGTCATGTGTCTGGAACAGCCGCTATCTAGGTACCAATCTTCTTTAGCTGATGCTCTAAGTGAAGTATGAACAACAAGACTAACAGTCCTGTGTTTTGGAACCCACATCATCTTCCTTCCACTGCTGCTCCCTTGAGTTCCATGATGTGGATGGCCATGTAAATGATAGCAAAAGGGCTTTATGTGACCATACCTGCCACAGTAGTGACACCTCCACTTCTTTCTTTTGCTCCTTTTCTGCTGCGTTCCATGATGTCGAGACCGATGTTGTGACATCGTGGCTCCAGTGCTGTTTTTGGCAGGAACAAATTCTGTCATGGTTGTTCTGCCAGCAGACTTAGGATTAAATCCAAGTCCTCTCTGGTTTCCAACATTCTTTCCAAGCTGTAGCACCTCATCAAGCGTATCTGAGCCTTTATTCAGCATCTTTATTGATTTTGTCATGTTTTCCAGTTTAGAGTTCAGAAAACCAACTTCTCCTTTAAGCTCAGAGATCTCCTCTTCATGTCCCTCCTTCTCAGCCTCCAGATTTTCAATGACCTTCTTCAGTTGTGCTTCTTGCTGAAGAATCTTCTCACTTTTGATGCATAGTTCTCTATAGGATGCAGCGAGCTCATTAAAAGTGATTTCACTGTCTGTATCACTTGAATCTTCAGCAGATTCAAATCTCCCAGTGAGTGCATTCACATCTCTGTCAGAATCACTTTCTTGTTCACTCTCTGTATCAGATCGACATACAGAAAGTCCTTTCCTCTGCTTCTTGAGATGAGTGGGACATTCAGCTATGATGTGTCCATAGCCTTCACACCCATGGCATTGAATTCCTTTGCTGTGACTGGGCTTTTCATCTGACCTTTTCTGGTATTTACTGCCTTTCCTGATGTCGAAAGGGATGTTCTGGACATGTGGTTTCTGCCTCCTGTCCATTCTGTTCATCACTTTGTTGAACTGTTTTCCAAGGAGCACAACTGCGTTAGTCAGATCAGTATCCAGGTCATACTCACCTTGTTCTCCTTCATCATTGGACACGAAAGCCAGATTCTTGCTCTTCTTTTCAGCCCTATCCGAGAGTCCTAGCTCAAAGGTTTGAAGGGAACCAATGAGTTCATCTACTCTCATGTTGCAAATGTCTTGGGCCTCCTCTATTGCAGTGACTTTCATGTCAAATCTCTTAGGCAAGGATCTGAGGATCTTTCTCACCAGCTTTTCATCTGTCATCCTCTCTCCCAAGGCAGTGCAAGCATTGGCAATTTCAAGAATGTTCATGTGGAAGTCATGAATACATTCTTCCTCCTTCATCTTCAGATTTTCGAATTTTGTAGCCAATAGTTGCAATCTGGACATCTTCACTTTGGAGGTTCCTTCATGAGTGGTTTTCAGGATCTCCCATGCATCTTTGGCCACTGTGCATGTGTTGATTAGTCTGAAGATATTCTTGTCAACTCCATTGAATAGAGCATTCAAAGCTTTGGAGTTTCCAAGTGCCAATTCGTCTTCTTCTTTAGTCCAGTCTTCTTCTGGCTTCAATCCATCAGTGGGCTTTCCTTCTGTGTCCAGCATCTTGGGATGTTCCCAGCCTTTGATGACAGCTTTCCAGGTTCTGCTATCCAGTGATTTGAGGAAGGCCACCATCCTTGCTTTCCAGTATTCATAGTTGGTTCCATCCAGAATTGGTGGTCTGTTCACTGGTCCTCCTTCTTTCTCCATGTTCATCAGAATTTATCTTCCTAGATCTCACTCAGTGATTTCGAGTGCCTGCTCTGATACCAATTGAAATTCTGATACTGGGGACAGATGTCGTACAGGATGTCACGACATCACGCTTCAGAACATGCAGATTGTATTTGACAGTGTGCACAGTTTAAGCAAGTAAATAGCACAAGAGAATTGTTAACCCAGTTCGGTGCAACCTCACCTACATCTGGGGGCTACCAAGCCAGGGAGGAAATCCACTAAAATAGTGTTAGTTCAAGGTCTAACAGCCACTGTTTACAACCTTCTCACCTAACCACTACCCGTGCGATCTCTACCTAAGAGCCACTCTTAGATATGAGAAACCCCGCTCACTCCCTCTCAAACACTCTCCCGTGTTTACAATCAAATCAAATACACACCAGAGATCAACTCTGAACAAAAGGGATCAACCCTACACACTAGAGATCAACTCTACACACTAGAGATCAACTCTACACACTAGAGATCAACACTACACACTCAGGTCCAACACTTGATGTTAGGGTACCATCAAGGTGGCTCACAAAACACTCAAGTCCCAAAACTCACAAAATAACTCTTCAATCCCGGACTTGGTACAGAACTCGTGCAGCCTCCATGGTTATATAGCAGTGTGCTTATCTGGGCTGCAACATCTTGTGCTGGATGAGATCTATCATTCTTCCTGAAAATCTGCACTTAAAGATCTAAAAGATGCAGTTTGATCTTTTAGTTTTTATCTTTAATCTTTAATCCCTGAACGAACTCTTCTACTTTGAAATTCGAACTTTAATTATCTTTTAATTCGTTCCTAAAGATAGATCTTCTTATCTCTTGCCAACTGCACAATAATCTGTTAAAGATATAACAGAATTATATGTCCAGTATTATCGGGCCGGATGTCAGGACATCGTATCCGACATCGTGGATCCTGCAGCTTCACTACTTGACTTTTATCTTGCATTGTACAGCAACTCCAGTATTCTCGGGCAGGATGTCTTGGACATTGTATCCGACATCGTGAATCCTGCAGCTTCAATTCTTCATTTGACATTTCATTTTGCCTTGTGCATTGTGCAGCCCGATCTTGTGCAGCAACTCCAGCTTTCCTTCATTGTCTAAGTGCTTATGTTTTAACAAAATCTTAGCCAATCTTTTAAAACTCAGTAGAGCTAAGCACTAACATATAGATTGAGGCTCAAGGAATCCATACACCGATCGTTGACCCAAGCTATTACTCCACTTATTCATATACCTAATTTGCATATTTCATAAAATAGTTGAACATGACGTAAATGACTTACCAATATGGATTTAATGCGGACAAATGGATTTTACTTACATGGTCCACAGTTGAAGTATGGCTATGTTCAAGCATTTGTCGCCTTATGTTATTTCACTGACATCAATATATGTTAAGAACAACGATGAATCTACATTTGGAATCCCAAATTGACTAACATCCCACACAATGTGGGGAATGGGACTTCTGCTTCACCGAACTTTTTCAACGCTAACCCTTACGACATCATATGCATACACCACGCAATGTGTGGTAGAGGGTTCATCATATATTTTTCCCAACACCACTAGCTTTGTACTATTTTGACGTTGGACATACAACCCCATAGGCAGTGTTACATGACCAACATGTTCTTCCCCAGACAGGTTCACAACAATTTCAGTATTGCTCTCCTTAGTGCTCACGCGTGCACCTAGCACATTTAAATCAAAATGAGTCAGTGCTGAGACCTTATCTCCCTTTTGCGACATCTCAATAACGATGGCGTCCTTCAGCTCCTTTTTCCAAGCCTCTCTACTTCGGTTATTTTCTTCTTCAATCTCATTCCTGACTTGTTCCCTAAGGGTTCCTATTATTTCAGCCATCTATTCTTGGGTGAATGATATGGATGAGGTACTTGAGGCACGTGATGTCCTCCCATAGTATTGACTAATGGTCACCCCAGACCCGGCTGCACGAACACGACCTCCATGATCTGGTCTCCCTATGGTCGTGTTAAGTATGTCTTCACGACCCTGGGGGACAAACTCACGATGTCTCATTTGTTCTTCCAACGAGTCCTACATGAAGGAAAAATTTGACATCCTTCAACTTACGTGCCATTGTAAACAACATAACAAGTAATAGTAATTATATGTAAAACACAAATAACCATTTAAGCCAACATTGAAATAATTGTAATTACAAGTGAACTAGGAACTGACAACTTTATCAGCTATTTGTCGTGCCGCCTGAGATGTCATACGCCCATATTGGTTAGTGTGTGCCATCTTCCATTTGACATGTATTTTAATGGGAGATGGGGGGTCCTCAATGAGTGGTGGGTTTTCAGTCATCATTGCGTCATGTTGCCTTTTCTTTATCTTCTCGTCTAACAGCTTCTTTTCTAGCAAAGCATATCCCTCATGGGAAAGAAAATGGGGACAATCATTGTTTGCCTGGATTTCCTGCATCTTCTTCCTTATTCCCTGTCGTGTAACATATAGTATTGGCATCAAACAAATTAAATTGCCTTTATAGTGAGATATAACTTAAAAAATTCTCAAACCATAACATCTAACCTGCCAATTAGGGGTTTTGCAGGTTTCCGCAAATTCCTCCCATGTTTGTGCATCAAAGCCATATTTGACTAAAGGATCTTCTTTCTCTTGCACCTCACAATTACTATAAACAAATTTACTGGTCATGGATGATTTAAACTGCCTCCATCTAGTGGCCACAGTGGACATCACCTTTTTCTTTGCATGTAGGGCTTCTGGGATATCAAACTTGGCCTATAGGACAAATTGTTTAGTACTATAGGCATTAATGTAAACATTTATAATTTTTTAACCATATAATTCACCAACGCCACACTTACCAAAATGTCATTCCATACTAGCTCCTTTAGCGTGTCCAGTACATCCTTCCAACTGTTATGTACAATTGGAACTTTTTCTCTAGCTACGACCCCTAGATAGCTGTGGAATTTCTCTTTATGTAGGCCCGATCCTCACCCAGTTGCAGCATCAACGGTGATAATAGGTCGCGACTGATCCAAGGTTCTTCTAGTGAACGTCCTAAGCCGTGTGGACCGTCTAGTATTCCTAGACATCACCTCTGACTACTGGTTTGACTGCAGAGGGGATGCTGGTGGTGTTGCCATGACCCTATCAAAATAAAACAAATATCAATTAACAATCACGAACAAATAGCATATTCTAACATAAATGGAAATATCAACATAAATAAATTATGAAACTTGAAGGGTAACAGGTTTTTACATTAGTTTCATAGGGTACAGTTAAGTGACATTGTTTTCCCATAGTCCTTCATCATGATCATTACGATTTGCTTGCACCTCATCAAGTAGGTACATTTAGATTTGGCCCAATAGCTAACAATCTTAAAGTCATGGAAGCATTTTCGTCAGCAAAAATTGTTTCTCTGAACTAGTTAATGAAAGCTTTATTATGCTCTTGCAAAATCCTCATCATGTTCATTTTTGGGTTCATTTCAGTGAGTTTTTTTTTGTGAGCATCAATGTATGGAATGACCTCTGCTGTATTGTTTAATACATAAAGATACGCTTGTGAGACTTCATGTCGATTCATTGTGACAACATTGAATCCTCGTGTACCCTTACCCCCCGGTGTCCGTCCATGACGACTTTCGGGAAGGCTGGCGGCTTTAGCACATTCAATGTATTGGGAGAAAAACTCAATACACTCTCCAGCAACATACCTTTCCACAAATGAAGCTTCAGGTCGGTGTTGATTCTTCATATACCCCTTAAACACTTTCATGTAACGTTCAATTGGATACATCCACTGTAAGAAAACAGGCCCACACATTCGGACTCCCGCACTAAATGAACAATTAAATGCACCATTATGTCGAAAAATGATGAAGGAAAATACATCTCCATTTGACAAAGGAAAATGGCAGCCTCGTCCTCCAATTCATCCAATCTTGCTGAGTCAATGACTTTGCTACAGATAGCATTAAAAACAAAGCACAAGCGTGTTATGGCAACCCGAACTTTGATAGGCAAGATTCCCCGAATCGCTACAGGTAATAGATGTTGCATTAATACATGACAATCATGAGATTTCAACCCAACCAATTTCAAATCATTGACCGACACAAGGCTCTTGATATTTGAAGAGTATCCTTGTGGAACTTTAAGCATACGCAAACAATGACAAAAACTCCTCTTCTCGTTTGTTGACATGGTGTGACATGCTGGGGGTAGATACGTTCGTGAACCTTGTGAGATTGGATGCAACTGCTCTCTTAAACCCATTTCAACCAAGTCCTGACGACACTTCAAACTATTCTTTGTTTTGCCTTTAATGTTAAGAAGGGTGCCAATTAAACTATCACAAACATTTTTCTCCACGTGAATCACATCTATACAGTGTCTAACATGAAGATCATAACTATATGGAAGATCAAAGAAAATGGATATTTTCTTCCATATGTTTGTGTCACTTGCAGATTTCTTTTGTGTCTTTCCAAAGATATTTATGATGTCCTTCACGCGATCATAAACTTCTTTGCCCTCTAATGGTTTGGGAGCACTTTCCTATTCCTGAGATCCATTAAAAGCTTTCTTCAATTGTCGATACGGATGATACTGTTTTAGAAATCTTCAATGCCTTGTGTATACTGTCTTCTTGCCATGTTTTAGTTGGACGAAGGAAGTATCATTCTCACATACAGGACATGCATAATGGCCTTTCACACTATATCCACTTAAATTGCCATATGCTGGATAGTCATTTATGGTGCAAAAAACCATTGCACGCAACATAAAAGTCTCCTGCAAAGAACCATCCCAAACATCAACCTCGTCTTCCCATAATTTCCTCGAGTCTTCGATCAATGGAGCTAGATACACGTCAATATCATTCCCTGGCTGTCTTGGACCCGCTATCATAATGCATAGCATTATGTATTTTCGCTTCATGCACAACCAAGGAGGGAGGTTGTAAATCATGAGCAAAACAGGCCAAGAACTCTGACTGGTACTTAAGTTACCAAATGGATTCATTCCATTCGAAGCAAGAGCAACCCTTAGATTTCAAGGCTCATTCCCAAAATCAGGATACAAAGAATCAAATTCTTTCCATTACGGACTATCAGCCGGATGTCGAAGCAATCCATCATTTTTCCTCCCGGCTGCATGCCACGTCAAGTTTTTTGCATTATCTCCATTAGCAAATAGCCGCTTAAACATTGGTATTATTGGAAGATACCAACAAACCTTTGTTGGGGGAGTGTTATTTGAGGAAATATCATGAATGAATTCATCATTGTTGGGCTTGTAGCGTGATACACCACATGTAGGGCAATTGCGCATCTCTGCAAACTCATTTATGTACAAAATGCAATCATTTTGACATGCATGGATTTTCTGGTACTCCATTCCCACTGGACATAAAATATTATTTGCCTCATATTGACTCTTTGGCAACGTGTTTTCTTTAGGAAGCAAATTTTTCAGCAGAACCAACAATTCCCTGAAGCTTTTGTCACTCCAGCTGAATCGTGCCTTCAAGTTGACCAGAGCTAATACCGCTGACAACCTTGTGAAAGCTATGCACCCAGGATACAAAGGCATATTCGAATCATTTTCTATTTTGTCATACAAAGGGGCATGTGCTTGTTGAAATCTGTCTTGTCCCAGATTGCGAATCATCTCTTCTATACGGTTTCCCATGTCCACATCAACTGAGTTAGTCTGAGACATTGATGGGTTCTCTGGCAATTCCCCATGTCATATCCAATTTTTGTAAGTTGGAATGATCTTGTGACATATAAGATGTGATCTTATCTCAGTTATTATCTGGTGTCTCCCATTCGCACATTTCACACATGGACAAAAATATTTACCATGCAAAGATGGTGCATTCAATTCAGTAAATTGGAGGAATTGTTCAACTCCATTCTCATACTCATCACTGATGTGTGATGCTTGCATCCAACTTCAATCCATGATTTCCCTTTGTTGTAATACATTATGATGTTATATAACATGCATGTAAACTTTACTTTTTTCATTAGAGGTGTGGCCCTATCCCATTCAAGAAGACATTTTTTATTAGTAGATTAATACGTATATGTTATTTGTCTTTTCTAAATTTGTTGAAATTTCGGCAGCATTTCGCCTATGTCTCCAAGTACACGAGATGAAAGCGGTCGCATCTATTCATACAACGCATTCAAGTATGCACTCGGAGAACAAAGTGAAATGTAGTATACCGAAATTTTAACAAATTTAAGAAAAGACAAACAACATATAAGTATTGATCTACTATAAAAAAATGTCTTCTCAAACTGTCCAAACGGACAATTCAAGATTCCATACAGCAATTAATCCAAACTATTCATATTAATCGTTGTATAGAATCTCAAATGGGAAACTAAGGTTCACTCACAATGCACATAATTAGTTATATAACACAAAATTTATATATAAATAACCATGAAATTATCATTGTCGAGTCATAGAAATACATACCAGACAAATACGGTCAATAACAACAGGTACGGATGGGATCAGAGCATTGGCAAAGCAAAACGCAACAAACAAAACTCCGACGCTTGTGAAACAATAATTAACTTCGTAACTTTTTGCGTCAACCTACTACCTACAACTAAAGCAAATTTTGTAACATATTCAAAGTCATTGTCAGTAATTGAACTTGGAGTGTAGTTGTTTTAAAAACCAAGATAAAAGGGGAACCAACGGAATTAAAAAGGGCCTCAAGTTTGAACAAATGATTTATAAACTCAGAATTAGTGCTCAACTCAACTTTCTGAAAATAATTTATAAACTCAGAACTATTTATCACTTGTTTAACTAGGCTTGTCAACAAAATTAGACTAATATGGTTTCAACAATCGTATCCCTTCATCAATCGCACATTTAACAAGTTTGCCACTCTAGTCTAGGAATTTGGAGTTCAAGCATTTTCATAAAGTAATAATTACTAAATTAATGGGTTTTAAGGAATTGATTTATGTCTCAATAAGTAACTAGAAACTCACACATGCAAAGATGGATATAGGACTAGTAAAGCATCTAACAAGTATACTATTACCTAGCATCACTTGGTACAAGCAAAATCTATTTTGTATTTATACCGGGTGTTTTTGTTAACAATGTCAACATAAGGATATAAAAAAGTGGAGCTACTGCCAAAATCATTATAATTTAACCATAACCAGCTACAAGGTGTGTATGTTTTGTTTGCTCAGTCAACTCCTTTTTAAGCCCCCACCTAACACATTAAGCTTTGAGGATGATTTTGTTTTTTTAATAAGATATTAGATCCTCTGTGACCAAATGATCAGAAATTTGATCATGCCATTCTTTATGAATTAGTTTATCTGATTGATCCTGTGCTTTGTGTACACTTTAAGTTGTAAAGGTCAGATAAAGAATGTTAGAGACAAAACATGTTTTGGTCTTGAGCTTTGACCTAACATGTCTAATATTATGTAGTTCTTTGTGTTATAGACTTTGAGAAATCGGATGCATAAGTCTGATTTGGTAGAATTAGCTAAGTTGATTCGCTCCAATACTCAATTAGTAAACTTCAGGATCATGCTCAATACCTTGTTTATCTACTACCAGATTGCAACCTGATCACTTTAGTTGATCATTCGAGCATGAAAGCCTTAAATTTAAAAATTATGTTTCTTTTTTATGGTGATACTTCCCCGATAAAGCATATTAAGATACATTTCCCTATATGTAGTGCACCAGATTTCAAGCCTGTATGTTAGAACATGAAAGCTCTATAAAAAAAATTCAACTGGGAAATTTTAGGCTTGTTATTACAATCATGAATGCCTATGATTAAATATCATTAAACATGTAGTGCCCTTCATCCTTCACCATCCCTGATTAAACTATTGACTATTCTGAATTTTAGCTCCTACGTTTGTCTGGTTCTTTAACTTGTCTCTCTACCAGCCACCCTTCATTCTCTATTTTCTAGAACTTCATTTTTAATCTTTCTAATCTCTAATTTGTGCTCTTGATGTATCACATACTCCTCTTGTTTCAACAAATGATGTAGGCTTAGATCCGAGTGATGAAAGTTAGGTTTTTTGGTAGCAGAAACACTTCTTTATTCAGTGTGGAGCAATATGGGGAACACATGTGTGTTGAAAGCAGTTTTGTTCAATCAGAATACACTAGTGTGTTGTTGGCCTGCAGCCATTCCAGATTGGTAGAAGGTGGACTGAAGTACTTCAAACTATGCAAAAGGATTTTCGAATAGCTCCTATGGTAGATCTTCTTGATGGATCTTCTTGGTCGAGTCAGGCAGCTAGACTTAGCTTTAGATGCAATTCCGAGAATGCTACTGAAAGTCCAAGCTCAACCTTGGGGTCCATTGCTTAGTGCTTATAGGATTTATGCCAATGTTGAGCTGGGGGAGCATGCAACTGTTAGGTTATTAGACAGTAGTCCTAGAAGCTCTGGAAGTTATGTATTAATGACGGCTAACTTGTCTACCTCTTTGGACAGGTGGAAGGAGGCACATGTTAAGAAATCTGATAGATGGTAAAGGATTGGTTAAAGAATGTGGCTGGAGCCAAGTTGAGGTTAGCGATAGCTATAATACATTTGCTGCAGGAAAAAACTCAACAGGCTTGTTTTGTCATTATCTATAAGGCATACTCTTATCAATCCTAGTGTTTAATTTTCCACTTTTAGCGATAGCTATAATTTTATGGTTATTGTTGCAGTAGACCCCTACTCTTATCAATCCTAGTGTTTATTTTTCCAATTTTAGCTTCTATGCCTCTTTACTATTGCTACCTTATACGAAATACCCATATATTCTATAGGGACTGGGTGCTAATCCATTAAAGATTACAACAAAAAGAGAAAAAACACCATTTTTCAGCTGTTGATTAATCCTGCATCATGTTTCTACTTTCTGTTTGACACATTTGACAAATCCAATGAACCCTGTGTAGGGTCAAACTTTGTGGGTGAAACAAATAGTTACAAGCCGAACTACCTCTTTTATATTTATGCATCGATTGAATGAGTCAAGGAGGTTAACTAACAGAGCAAGCCAAAGAAGAGGTGGTGATCACAACCTATACCAAAATGTTATCTATCACGCACCTAATTAATTGTTCAATTATGTCCCATGCTGTCTATGCTCTCCATCAGGCCCCAAAGCGGCAACAGGATATTGTAGCTACCAACATACTCAGTCAGCAAATTATTAAGTAGGTTACATTGATAGCAACAGCAAATCAGAGAAGCAGGACAACACCACAGGCCCTATAAAAGAAGCTAACAATAACTATAACAGGCCAACAAGAAATACAACGAAGGCCAATTACCTTCGAGAGGATATCTGAAATGCCAAAGCCGAGATAACGTATTAGCAGCCGGGAGCCATTAGCAACGCATAATTACAAGCAATTCCACAAACTTCTTAATTCCACTAGGCAGCAAACAAATTATGTCATAACAAAATTGCATTCAGTTACAATAAAAAATTAATATAAATATATAATTAAAAAATTAAATATGCATGAATCAACCTGAAAGTTATATCTATTAGCTTTCTTTTCCCCTTTAATCCTTTATCGCAGTCCTCTATGATGCATACATCAACACGTATTAAACTTTTTTAATTTACTTGAGACTATCATCATTGTATATTATATAGATAATTTGACTGTGCTCAGAGTTACTACGTACGCCAAACATGTTTAAGACTATATATATAAGTTGCAACAACTACAAAATAACAAAATGAAGTTCCTTCACTCAAAGATTCACACCCTATGTTTATGTATATTCAAAGTTCAGCACTTATACAGAAGGGGTTGAAATCAAACTACGTATAAGTCACCACAGATGCATGGTTTGAAGCTAACTGAACGTTTCAAGAGCACTGAGGTTCATGCTTTCGGTTCTTCTTCATCAAAAACAAATTGTGGCAATAGCAGCAAAGCCTTAGTGGCTGCTGCCACCAAACCACACAACTACCTTAACAGAAACAAAACCATGTTACCATCATGGTCAAAAACCAAATCCAGAACTACCAACAACAACTCAACCTCATCAGTAGCAGACCTTGCCCCTAGTGTTGTCTGCGTGGTTGAGGTTTGAGAGGAGGGATGATGAGCTAGTTGGTGTGTGTTCAATGGATTGTGCTGGTTATTTTTTTAAGTGTCCAATTTCAGAATTTGGAACATGGGTTTAGTCATTGTTCAGTTAATGATGACTGTCAGTGTCAGAAACACCCAAATCAAGAAACCTGCCTTCCTAGTGTGTGTTTGTCACACAATTAACAAAAGTGATGTTTTGTTCTGTGTTGGAAGTCAAGAAATCAGTTGGGGCACAACTCTCATTAGGAAAACTTGAATAATTATTGAAATAGCATAGTTGGGGAAAAAGCCCATAGTTATTTTCATCACTATCAAGAAGCAGCTAAAATAGTACTATCATAGGAGTTATAGTGTTATACATAGTGTGTGCAAACAAATCAATCAAATTTCAAATACACACAATACAAAATCAACATTTATATATATATATATATATATATATATATATATATATATATATATATATATATACTTCCTCACTGCATAATAATTTTGAATTCTTCAAAGCTTAGGACACCATCCCCATTCAAATCAAAATGTTTGATCATAGATTTGCACTCATCAATTGGAGAAATTTAGTAAAGCAACAATTGGATATAATCAAAACAAATTAGCAGCAGAGACATAGGTAAAAAATGTTCAATACAAACACAACATCACAGCTGAAGATGCGTCTTTGAGAGCATGTACAAAGGTTCAGCTTCCAATTAAAGACGTGCCTGACGCTAACAACCCATTCAAACTCATAACTGCAGATATCTCCACTAAAGTAGAATTCACTGATGAATGTGCAGCTTGCCACTATCGCAGAGGAGGGTAGTGTCAACTTGACAGCAGAGAGAAATTTTGTTGTACCAACGCTACACTACAACAAAATCCCGGTAAACACCCAAGAATGCAATGCACTAACACTTGTTTCTTCTATCTGTTTTTCACATTTTAGGTTCTTAAATGTTTCCTTCACAATTTGTGAAACACTGTCTACTTTTGATTGATTGTCTAATGTCCAATATTATTGTTGCAACACTCACAATTAGCATGTCGTATTTCTCTTTGCATAACTTTATCTCCACACTTCAAATTTGTTTTGTTTTCTAAATTGTTTCTTCTAATTGTTGCAGTTATAAAAAAAGGGTCGAGGTTGAAACTGGGTATAGGTAATCTACTGTTCACATAACTTGATATTCCTTTTGAACATATGACTTCAAAATCACTGATCCTCAGTGTGTTGAATTCAGAGGGTCTGTTGATTTCTTTTCTTTTAATTCTCTAATTTCCCCCCTAAAAAACATGAGAACTTCTTTATAAAAAATTGTATAACTCTACTATGTCTCTATCAATGCTCATTGTTATTTATCAGGAGAGTAGCAGCAGTCATGCACTCAGTTATTTCTCATAGTATCTTCAATTGATATTTTCTCTTCGCTCATTTCCACTGATTTAGGTATTGGAAACCCAGGTATACTCTTTGTTACAGGCTCAGGGAAGTGGTATTTCATGTTAACAAATAAGTAGTAGTATAAATTTATTAACAGTTACATTACAGCTCTAATTTGTGGGCATGTACAATTACCAAGCATACTTTAGATGCATTTACAAGGATAGAAGGTCAGCACATACTCAGAAGGTTCTCTTAGGAAGCTAACTCTTATTCAAAGTTCATGTCAATTGTTGTACTTTTTCTACTCCAAGTAACACAAGCAACAGGCTGAAGAAATACTTCAAACAAGAGATTTCAATCTATCTATTGATTGAAGTTTCCAACAAGCTAAGCGCAAGTCAAATTGATTCTTAGGGCAAGTCAACAGTTCCACAACAAGTTAGAACATTCCAACTTCACTAAACCCTTAATACTAACTTCTTCAACACCAAAGAACAAAAGGCAAAGAACACTAGGGAGCATAAACACGAAAACATTATCTTAATGGGTTCCTAAACGCATACATTCAAACATTACTTTGTTAGGGCAAGGCAACAATTGCACAACAACCTAGTTACAACATTCCAACTTCACTAAACCCTTAATAATTACTTCTTCAACACCAAAGAAGAAATTTCAAACATCGACAACCTTACCTTGAAGAGCAGTTGTAGGGCACAACAACTCTGAAAAGGGAAACACCGTAGCTTGCAGTGGCGCGACAAGATGCGACACAGAGACCAAGGACGGGCGACAATGTACTACACCACCTTCCTTTGGTCGAGGTCACGATGGTGCGACTGAGATGCAGGCAAACGACAGAGCTCACGACGAGGTCACAGCAGAAATTTCAGACAAACGGGGAGGGAAGCTTGAGCGCGAGGTAGGAGTGTTCATCAATTAGCATGCAAAAGCGGCATATAAACCTCAATGTTAACGACGGTGGGCTTACAAAAACGTCATTGATATTCAAAATTTCTAAGACGGTGTTTACAAATACACCGTCTTAGATTACCTGCTCCATAACCTACTAAGACGGTCTTCCCAATCAACGTTGTTGAATCAGTCATGCGCCGTGCACATGACACTTAAAAATGTAACATATTTACGAAAATGCCACCGATTATCCTACTACGACGGGTTTGGGTGGAGCGATGTGAAATGCGCGTCGTAAAATGGCTTTTCTTTAGTAGTGCCATTGTCTCTAGAATTAAGAAGATTGGTAAGTACGATCATTTGTCCTTAATCAAGAGCAGATAAATGAGCATTTTTATTAAAATATTAAGGATAAAAAAATATAAAAAAATATAAGTTATAAAGACAAACTTTCAGTAACATTAAAAAATAGTATCTATTGAAGATATAGTAAAGAAGACTTAAACCACTACAAGAAAAAAAACGGATTTAACGGAAGTTAATTTTAGCGTTACTTATGGTTTAACTCCTGTAAAGTGCATTAATATTGTTTGTTATTGGCAATTCCACTAGAAAAACCTTCATTGTTTTAAACCCTCCGTAATTACGTTACCAACATTTTCAAAGCCCTCCTTAATACTAACTTTTTTATTAAAAAAAATCTATAACTGATGGTTTATTTTCTTTCTCTATAACAGTTGTTCCAAAATTATTAGTGATCAATCCCATGCCAAAGAATCATACATGTGCGATTTATTTATTTTTTTTAAATAGAGGAATGTTGGTAATATTTTTTATTTTCTTTTTTTTTACCACAATCATTATCTGAAATTTATTGAATATTATCAATTTTGAAATAGGATCACTTCTTATTCAATTACTCTCTCTCTCTACTATTATGGAAAGAATTCATATTTTAACTATGAATAAAGGTTAAAATTCAATAAATAAGAACTCATTTTAAGAAAATAATTAATATCATTAACATTATTCCTAAGTTTGATGTAAAAAACAAACCAATGTAATTTCTTCAGTAAATATCCCCCTTCCCCGTCAAGTCTAAGCCTTAGAATTGAACTATTAATTGTAAATTGGCAATCTGTGTTGTTGCTTCACTTTATCTAGACGGAATTGCCTCAAGTGCTTCTCACTGTACCTTGTCTTCAGCATGTTGCAATTAATTCTTAATTTAGCCAGTAACATGTTGCACATAACATTCAATTTCTAAATAAAAACATATTTTACTGGTGTTGAAAATATTAATTTCATATGAAGGGTAGGAATGCCTAAGAAATCCAAAATAAGGAGGGATAGAACATCTAAACACCTGAAAAAAAGAGAATAAAATATTCGAATTGAAATTTTTATTTTGGACAGAAAATACTCAAATTTATAAGGAAATCCAACGTTACTATCCGACGCTAAGTATAGTTCAAATGTGTAAGTCTAATAGAAAAACCACATGAAGCAAAATTATTTTTCTTGTAATATTAATCGTTGATTGAAACTTCAATTTTACAACGATGGTTGATCAAATGTATTTTAAATTTAATTAACTAACTATCTTTAAGAAGTTAATTTTGGTAATTCTTGTATCAACTAGTACCATTAAGTATTATATTACTGCTTATACTCAATTTTGTTTTTTTATAAATTGATTACTTTAAAATATATTTCACTAATAACACTAATTAATTAAAAGTAATATTTTATAAATATGTAGTTAAATTGAAAATAATTAATAATGTTATACTAATTAATACTTATTAACGATATAATTTATGTAGTATATATATATATATACACACACACTTAATTTTATAATTTAGATATTAAAGTATATTTCATGAGCTATAATACTTCAGAGTAAGGGTTTATTATTGCTACCCATTGATGTATATTTCAATTTTACAATAGTCGTATTGGAGAATTTTAACATATTGGAAAATTTAATTGAATTAAAATAAATATGAATTTATATTTACTGATAAATAAATCAAAAGAACTATTTACAAAGAAAATATATAATCAATTAATTTATATTAAAGTACATAA